>NW_016174629.1:0-10768 GCF_001687245.7 Rhagoletis zephyria
TTCCGACGAATTGATAACCTTTCTCCTTTTTGTGAAGTCGGTTAAAAACTGGGCGTGAGTGCATTAAAATTCCAACTTCACTTTTTTTTTTGACCACCCTAATGTGCATTGCTTTTACTGTGTTGCTGACATTTGTTTTCCTGCTGCATGTTGTTGCACTTAAAATAAGAATCTCGCTGCGATAAACCACTTAAATTTTCAGCTTTACTCACATGATTATAATATTGATGTAGTGGTTGGCGTTGTTGTTGGTGTGGCCAGCATTGGTTTGACCATTTCGCACCAATTTTGGTATTGTTTTTCAATCTTCGACCACGGCAATTTACTTGCTGCCATCGTTGCTCAGTTGTTGCTGTTGTTTTTTGCTGACTTTATGCATTGGCGTTTATTTACGCGTACGCGCATTGCACCAGTCTGTTTTTGAAATATTGAGAGTATTTTCAAGCGGTCATTTCGCCAGGCGACGGGCGCCATCGGATGACTTCTCTCCATCGATACGATTCCTTTGTAAGTATTAACTTACATTTACATACATGCATGGATGCATTCATAGTTAGTGTGTTTATTTGGACATGCAGGGGTGCGTATGACAGTGCCCAGCCCATTTAAGAAATTATTGAAATGAATTATGGCCATATCTTGTGGACCAACCGGTACAAGCGTAAATGAGCGCGCATTAATTAATTATTGCACAGTGGTCATTTACAAAATTGTTTGTAAGAGGATCACAAACTGAACGCATGGCAGGCGCTGATATGAGTAAAATTCAGAAGGCATACATACATTTAATCTGCGATGCGGGCATTACATTTGACTACAAGAGCTTGTCAACGTATTTCTGAGCCATGAATTCAGTATTTTAATTTGCATTTAAGTTAAATCAATGTTTATACATAATAAATAAGTGCGATGAAATTTCACCGGTGTATATATATGTATATATATATATATAAATTGTATTTGTAATTTTACATGCGTGCAAAATAAAATTCTTCCCAAATTAAAATTGTCTTAAATTAACAGAGACTCGCTCGCTGGCTATGCCAATAAATGTGCTCTCTGTGGAAATGCCGCATTACAAAGAGCATACTTTTTCTTTTTTATGAATGTTTCAGATAAAGACTTTGTCATTTTAATCATCCGATTTCCACATGGGTGGTAATTTCAGAACGGATTTCTGGATTTATCAACTCAATTCATCGCCGTTGCGCGGATGCAAGCGGCTTCTGTTTTTGCTGTATTTCTTGGCTTTGATTGCAATTAACACTTTGAAAATAATTTGATCCCTTCCGCTCCTTAAAATTCTCATACATTTCCGCAAATGCTTGTTAGAGGAATGTTTGAATGGTCCAATATCATACGGCCTATTTAGTTAAGCAATTTTAGCGTGGATACATAATTTAAAGAATCACACAAAGTACTTCGGAGTGATAGAATACTAGGGCTGCCATAAGCCAGATCCCTTCGACCAGGACACTATCATGCATATCAAAATCGAATATACAAGTGAATATGGTGCCAATATATGCCTCATAAGTATAGTAGCTTTTATTCTGGTTTTGAATTATTTGGAAGTAAGTAATAAGCAGTGTAGTTTTGTGGCACAATCCGTAGAGCTGAATGATCGATGATGATGTATTGTATGAAACGCACATGTTTTAAATTTTTTTTAACCGTAAAATAAATAATTTATCTTGACTGCGACGTAACTTTGAAAAATATTTGGCGCCATTAACGTGGCCTCGAATGCTTGCCTTACCACCATTGGCAAATTTCCACATATCCAGCAATGCGCTTCATAATATTTGTTTACCAATAGGTAGACTATCTTAAGTGGAGTCATTTTAAGATAGTTACCCAACAAGGGGTGAAAAATTGCTTCCCTGAATGCCTCCTAGAAAGGGTTTTCCTATTTACAATTGAAGCGAATGTATGCAGGTGCGAAAAACTCATGTTGCCTTCAATCTCAGAAGGTCTATTCAGATTTTTGCTCTCAATTAGCAGACGGGACTGCAGACAACTTACTGGACTGCAGACAACTTACTGGACTGCAGACTGGTCACTTCACGTGGCAGAAACACCTGACTATGATAGGCGTACATGACAACTCCATTTGCACATCCTACCTTGAAGAGGCTGAGACGGTGGAACACACCAAAAAAAAAGCATGCAACCTTTGCTGGCATCTGTGCGATATATCGCACAAATTTGTTGCAAATTTGACGGTTTTTATGTTTTATTGGAACGTTGTCACATGTCGAAAAGTGTATCTCATATTCGACAGATCTTTTATCTTTGCAAAAGAAAAAAGTTTTAGTCCTCTTTTTCAATAATTTTCAACGTTTTGGTACAAATTGGTAGAACGGTTACCGATATATGTGATCATAAGTGGGCGGTGCCACGCCCATTTTCCAAAATTTTATCATAAACGTATTTCTTGGTAAAGAATTGTTGCAAGCATCAATTTTGAATAAATTAGCTTTAATATTTACTGATTTATCGAAGATTTCGTATTTCTCAATATTACCGTTATATGGGATGTGGGCGTGGTTATGTCGGATTTTGAAAATTTTCTGAAAATTTATGCTGTAGCAAGGCTAACAACTCTGCCAAGTTTGGAAAAAATTGGTGTGGGGGATACCAAGCTATACACATGTAGCCATAAGTGGGCGTGNCACGTACCAAGTTTCGTTAAGATATCTCAATTTTTACTCGAGTTATCGTGTGCACAGACGGACGGACGGACAGACAGTCACCGCTTAATCGATTTCTCTTTTCATTCTGATCATTTATGTATACATTTGTCTATATCTATCTCGATTTGTTTCGCCTGTTACAAACAACCGTTATATGAACAAAGTTATAATACCCTTGTGCACAAGTGCGCTCGGGTATAAAAAAGGCCTAGATGGATAGCCCTATATATAGTTTAAATTAAATTTTAAATTAAAATTGTTAACAATAAATAAATATACATAAGTTGAAAACACTATCACTTTGAATTTTGGTGCTAAATATTTGACCTTGTTGTATGTATTTCCAATGAAAAATCCAGTAGCGCAGGATAAAATTTATATCGAAATTTGCCTATTTCTACCACTGAATTGTTTTATGTTGGTTTTTTTCTATGTGAGTCCATTGATTGTCATCATAAAACAAAAATATTTCGTGAACTTTAATTTTGAATATTTATTTACTTAATTATATATGTATTTACATACATTCATAGCTAACCGCAAATAAACGAGCGAAATGTTATTTAAATTTCACTAATAATTAACAATTTAACTAAGCGTTTAATACAACAGAGCTGCAAGCGGAGATACCGCATTAAATTAATGCGGAAAACCTTTCAATTAATACTAATCTCTATACGAGTGTAAATATGTGATTGTAATACATACACTTGCGTAATTGCACTTTTAGTTAATTCAAATAACAACTTTTATATTTCGCTAGCATGTCTGTATTGTTATTGCATTTGTGTTAGTGCCGCATTTGTAATGTACATAAAAACTACTACTAAACTATCAAGCACACTTAATAAAAACACCATTCACGCATAGTAGTGCGCTTTTAATTTTAATAAACATTTTTGTGATATTATTATTACTATTTACATATTTTCTTGCAACATTAATTTAAACTAAATCCATAGTCACTTTGCTAAATCAAGGCTTCGCAGAAATTAGCTTTGTCGCGTCGCTAAAAGCAAAAAAAAAAACAGACACAAAAAAAACAAAAACAAACTGCAGAAGCAATTGGCGAAGTGGTTAGCTGGGAAATGCTATTTCCACAACAGCTGTAATTATTTAAAACGACAAAAGTAAATAAACACCGATGCATAATTAGCATAAAATTAATATGTAAACAAATTCGCTAGGCCAAGTGGCCGGGGCAACTCATTCGACAAGCCGAAAATTCGAAAACAATTCAACATTATTAAAATTGCAAAATAGGTGGCGGAAAGCGAATTAAAAATTCAAATACATTTACTAAACAGCTTCAACCAATTAAATAAATGAAATTTCATGTGTTTATGCAGGTGTATGCGCATTCAGAGTAAGTGTGTGTGTGTGTGCTTATTGACCGGATGCCAGCATCGAAAGTTAATGCCAGGTAGAGGTACAAATGCATGTGTGTGTGCGTTTGTGTGTGTGTGTGAGTAAATATTGAATGTGTGAAAGTAGGGTGGCCAAACAAAAGCTGACCTCGACGCTCAACACGCTGCCAAACGCTGCAGGTTGCATTAGAAATATTCACGATTACTTAATTTACGTAGTGTAGTAAAATGTATGTGCATATGTATGCCAGCATTGAAAGTTGATTCAAACAGGAAAATTAAATATTTGAACATTTTCACTAATCAACGTTCACGAACTTATGTATGTAGATGGCCCCCCCAGGCCAGCTTTTCTATCCGCAAACCGCCAAAGCGCTGACCTACATTTTGCTTACTAATACCACCTTTTAGCTAAATGCATTCTTTATTTACACGAAAAAAAACCAAGAGAAACGAACTTAAATTAATGCTCAAAAATGTTTTCAACATTTAGTAACTTCAAAACCTAAACTTTCCCTCGGATAAATTACGAAAATTGCACAAATTGGTTTGGCAAAAAAAAAATAAAACAAATAAAAAATAAGGATGCTCACATGTTTGTACGAAATGTTCGAGTACAAGGAAAAAAATGTTTGTTTGTTTTTTTTTAACAAACTGCAAAGCGTGCAGGAAAAATGGTAAATGCGACCGGTTGGTCAACATTTGTTGCGCTTCCAGGCATTTGCGCGCAAAAACTTCGACAAACAACCGAATTGGCCAAGGCTATTCAGCAACAAAGGCGCTTGCAACAACAACAACCACGAAAGCGGCAACACTGGCAACTACAACAATAACAATAACTAGTTAGAGCGCGTGCCCAAGTCTTTAACTGCAGTAGCTCGAGAAAAGCGCAGCAACTGTTTCATGTTGAAAGGGTAATATTACGCGCTAAACCACGATAAAGTTGTATTTTTTTGAACTGCTCACACAATTCACTACTTTCAGCTACATTTTCAATCAGTTTGTTACTAATCAGCTGGTGTTGCGTTAAAGTTTTATATATTTAACAAATAAATTAAGATGTTTTGCAATGCCAATTATCAAATGGCCAGCTACAAAATAGTGCAAAAGCCTTTGAGAGTACTGCCGTATGAAATAACCTATTCTCACCTTTGGGCGTGGTGGTTCAGTAGGAGGCGGTTAACACAAATCCTATCTAACCAATCTGTGAAAGGTATTATTAAAAGTACATCTATATGTGTATGTAGAATGGGAGAAATTTGCTTTGCGCCCCAGGCGGCATCAGGAGACACCCCGAGACATTTCACCTATGGAAATATATGTACGTGAAAAGTGCTGCAGCTAAAAGTGCTCTACAACTTACTTTACAGGTTGAACAACAACATGCTTCCATTCTGGTAAGAGTTTGAGTGGAGTACAGAAGCAGGGACTATCAGGTTACGGGTATTGATTTCGGCTGCAATCTCGGAATTTATTCTCCCGACAGTAGCGCCTTGGAAAATAATAATGTTCTAAGCGATGGCAAAATCTCGATATTCACAAATTGCTCCTAAAATGAACATTCGAATGGGATCGGTCGTCCGCTCTCAGAAATTGTCTTTGAGATGCAAACTCTCAGATTACTGCAGCTAGGATATATGCGATAAACATGACGAAAAAACTGGTGAGCCTGATCGATCAAACTCCAGCTAAACTTGCGTTCGCTGTGGACAGTCACACTGCTATTAAAACTCTAGGGTCGGTTATGACTAATTCGATATGCGTTCATGAAACCCTGGGACACAGTGGTATTCCGGGAACTGAGAAAGCGTTCTAGTGTGCTAGAAAGTCATCCAAGATAGGCTTAAGGGAAGCTGATCAAACCGTAATTATAATTATCAATGCAAATGGACTTCCAAAATATCTAAACACAGTAGATCGTTAAAACCCTATCCGATCCGAAAATGTCTTAAAACATCTCAAACAAGTAACGAAAATTCACGAAAAAGTTACGAACAGTCTTAGAAAACCCGCACTAATAATTGTAGACTAACGTAGAATTTTTTTTTTTTTTCAAACTAATAAAACTCAAATTTCTTATAGGCGGCATACACAGTGCGTCTGACTCGTGAGTCGGTTTGGATGTGTTTGTGCAAATAGATATGTGTTAGTTACACCAACATGACTCCAGTGATGACCCTGAATGATTCAACTGTGTGTAGTCGAAGGTGAGTCAACATGCACACAATTGACTCGCGAGTCAGACGCACTGTGTATGCCGCCCTATTAAAGACATGAGAAAATGAGTTCTGCAAAGAATTTCTAATATTATTCTTGAAATAAAATTATTTTCTTGATTTTTTTTATATTGCCAGCAAGAAGTTGTACCTTCTTGGACCAAATATTTTTATAGTGGATGAAAAAATTCAACATTTCTAACTTTTACCATTGGGTTCAAATTACAGAATACCTACATTTTAGCTAACCAAATATACTGTAATCAAATGCATATATTACGCACGCACACACAAAGAGACACAGTTTCTTAGTTACTGTAACTAAACACAAAAAATACCCACAAAATTTAAGCGTATAGCAACGGGCAAGTTTTCATAGTTCTTCAAGAAATTTTCAATGCATTGCATGGAAGCTTTACGAAGCCACAGGCAAGAAATCCCTGAGCTATATCTAGCACAACTGAAGAAACTTTAAAGTTCTTCATATTCGTCGTAATATGTACTTGTGTGCATACCCATACATATGTACTGCACATATGTATGTATATTGTCAGTTCATTGAAAAAGGAGGCGGATGCAAAAGAGACTTTTGCGGATGTAAATCGCATTTCATCTCAAATCTTTAAATAAACTCATCCAAAATAATTTTTGATACAGCTCAAGATATCCTTATGCTTGACTTCTGCGCTTTTTTTGCTATCTGAAAAATCTACACTGACGGAAATGATGCATAGTAAAAATTAATACTTTATATTTGATTATCGTTTAAAAATGGTATTTTCATACAAAATTTATTACGCACGTATTTGACTGTTCACATCTGAGTATGTATATGAGTGTACATACGCACCCCAAGCATGCAGAGCACCGCTCTGAGAGAGTTGACAATACACACATATATACATAGTACATGTTTATACGTACAAATCGCGTGCTGTGGATATTCAACATTTAAAAGCAACTTCATATGCCTGGGTGTAGCTGAGTGCGCATAGATGCTTGCCACGAGTTGTTGATATCCGGAGATGGTCAGGTTCGAATTCCACTGCAGGCAACATGCAAAGTAATTTTTTTTTTTTAGTTTTTGTCTTGATTATTCACTTCGCGGATGCCTTTTCAGTACGAAGACGGTCATTTTAATATGCGCGTAATTGAATTGAATATTTATCAATATACAGTACTTTCGTTGACGTTTATGGTAAGATCAATTACGTTTCTATTTGATTTTAATATTTTTTTCCCTCAGTGTATATATGTACAACATGCGCCCATTTGTGGGGCATCAGCAAGACGCGTACGGCAAATTGAATACGCTCGGCCATATGGGTAAAAAAAAACGATTGCAAAGCAACAATTATTGCTTTGACTATGCAACGATCTTGAAATACGAAGCTAGTTAGTATATTAATGATCGTGGATGCTTTTGCGAAATTGATGTTCGTTTTATTTAAGAATGCTCATGTTAATTTAACGAATGCATGATCAAATATCGTTTTGACAGAATTTCTGCAATAAGAAACGTTCTGCTCTTCCCATTGGTTTTCTTCCTTCACTTATGCCTATTTTCTTTCTACAAAAAATGTTGCCTTCCAAAGGCTAAAGAGAAGTTAACTTTCTTCGGGTGAATATGAAACGAAGGATGAGGCTGCTTATTTAAAAAATCATATTTTTCAGAAAATTATATTTTTTAATTAGAAAAAAAGGCATACATACATCAATATTTATACATATATTTATTTCCTTCTTTGTAGCACAAAAAGAGAAAGAGGAATTCCAGTGTCCTTCAAGCATTGCGAATGGCAATTATGCCGATCCAGCCACCTGCAGGCGATTCTATCAGGTATGTTTTAAATAAATTATTAAGTTTTAACTAGGCGCATGAGTAAAAACTAAAAATACTGAACATTATGAGTTAATTGGGCAGAGCTTTTTAACTCTCGTCTCCCTGTTAATACTGCAATTGTTGATAGTTGCAGTTCAATACCTCCATTTTTTAAATTTACAATAGGCACCCTAGACGCTAACATGGCAGTAGTTCTAGATGGGCATATGCCGGTACAAAATGACCATTTCAGCTTTGTCAATATTTGTAGACTCATAAACATTCTTGGTGATGCATTAATTCTCTCCACAAATTTGGCCTGAATGTCCCCTGTCATTTCCTCGTGGCGCCGAGTGACGATAGTAACCTAAAGAGCCACCAGCGCTATCCTTTTAATCGCAGCCTCTCCTATAAATTCAAGACAAGTGTCTTTGGAGGCTAACAGGATCACTTCTTCACCATACGATTTTTTGTGTTTGCCAAAGTGAAGAGATTCCATTGAATCCTTAAATACTTGAATACATGCATTTCAGTAATATATATTTAGGAAACAATAACTGCTGTGTCAGTTATTTAACTATTCCAAGTAAATTCCGCCTTTCAAAATCAAATTGCAATAAAACATTTTCTTACTTTGTATTCGAAATCTACTTACATCCATAAAAATATTTAAACTCAATTTTCCATTTATTTTTAGTGCGTTGATGGCTACCCATACCTGAATCGTTGTCCATCCGGACTCTACTTTGACGATCTTCAAAAGTTCTGCACCTTCAAGGAAGAAGCTAAATGTGGGCCACTTCCAACAAGTAAGTGAAAGCAAAATAAATAAAACAAAAAATTAAAAATATTTTCTAAAATAAATTACAATATTCTACAACACACACACACACAAGTGATCATAAATATTAAATTAAAGTAAATGCTTACAAAAAAAAAATCAAATCGAATCAAGTCGATTTATGCACTTACGAATTTATGTCAACTACGTTGGTATACAGGCATACATATACATGTACATACACTTAATAGCAGAAAGTAAGTAAATCCAAGAAAGTGTAAAAACAGCAGTAAAATATACAATAAATCATAATTGAGGCGACCAAGGTAGGCAGTAGTGTCTGTTACCATATATGAATATGTGTGTGTGCTTCAATGACAAAAGAGCCTTGGCACGAACATATACCGGATTGTGTAGCAGCTGCTTCTTTAATATGCATACAACATATATGTATGTATGTATATGTGAGCCATGTTAGCAAATTGCACCTTCTCACTCTCGCACTTTCTTGTGCCTAGCTGCAGCAATGTCTTCCAAGTCGAAATATAATTTATTATGCATTTAATATGAAATTGGAAATTGGCCTCAGAGCAAATGGAAATTCGATTAGAACTGCAGCGGCTAAGAGAAACATGAAAGAAAAACACCAACAAACACACAGAAGTGTATACATACATGTCTGTATGTATTTATCTACATTAGGGTGGACCTTATAAGGCGCCACGATGAGATGAGATAAGATGAGATGAGATGAGATTAGATCAGATCAGACCATATCAGATCAGATGAGGTTAGATGAGATTAGATGAGGTGAACTGAGTTGATCTCTATTTTTGTCTCTATTCTTTTTAGATCCGATCATTAGATCATGAAGAATTTAACCATAATCTGAAATGTTTATATGAGAATTGGAGGCGGTTTTGTTTTTTGCCTAAAAAAGACAAAAAGTTCTTTATCTTTTCTCTTGCACTTTTTCCTTATCTTTATTTCTAACTTTATCTTCTTCTTTATCTTTATTCCTTACTTATTCTGTATACTCACATTCACCTTTATTTGTGAATAATATATTTTAATTTACCTTCACAGACATATTTTTCTTTACAAATCTTCATTTACCTGCATATTTTTAACAGACTTCCAAAAAGGGAGGAGGTTATCAGTTCGTCGGAACGTTTTTATTTTTATTTTTTTTATTTTTTTTTTTTATGTATGTTACCGCATAACTTTGGACCACGTCAACCGATTATTATTCGATAATTGTTTTTGCATCAGAAAGGTAGTGTCTCAGAGGTGGTTCCATACTAACAAGATCCGATCAGTGGATCATGAGATATATATATATATATATATTTTTTTTATATGAGAGTTTAAGTCGGTTTTTTTTTTTGCTAAAAATTACTTGTCATCATAAGCCTTTAATCCTTTCCTTCATCTGCATACTCATACTAATTTTTATCCTTATACTTATCGTGATCTCTCCATAAACTGCTGCTTAAGACATTTCTTTTATTTAGAATCAAGATTAAAGCATAGATTTAGCGGCCATTTCGCTCCTCAGCAATCCAACATGTTTAAATACTTTCGCCGCTAAAAACGTTTCATTTCAAGAACAAAAAAATTTACGAAACGACTTAGGATTCACAATTTTGTATGGGAAAGCTTTCAATTAATTTATTCTAAGAAAAAATAAAAAATAAAAATCTAAAAATAAATCCCGCGAAATAAGAACAGCCTTGATGCACATATAAGATTGTGTGCATATGTAGCCATATACGCGCCTATATATATGACGAATTACTTATGTGAATACTTGAGTGTATGTACATACATATGTATGTGCTAGAAAGACAAATTGGCTGCTGAGCAAGAAGTAGGTGAAGCAAACA
>NW_016174630.1:0-2784 GCF_001687245.7 Rhagoletis zephyria
AAAGGGGAGAAAAGGGGCGCTTCGCAAAGGATGTAAGTATATAATACAATACTTTGCACTNAATGGTGCTTTTGATTGCGGAGGCCTTGAAGGCAGAGTCGCGTAAAGAAGTCAACAAATTTTTGAGGGAAAGGGGAGAAAAGGGGCGCTTCGCAAAGGATGTAAGTATATAATACAATACTTTGCACTACAATATTTTGCAAGCTAAAATTTATTTGGTAATTTTTTATCTGGAGGAAAATGCGTAGAAGCGTAAAAAAAATATAGGTGTATATATATAAATGATCAGCATGTCTGTCTGTCCGGCCGCACTTGGTCACTTACAGCTGCGGTCAATAAGATAGTAACAAAATTCAAAGTTATATTTTTTGCAACTTATGTTTATTTTATTATTATNTTTTTCTTGACGTTTGACATTTTCATGGTTTTTTTTTAAGTTTGATTTATTTGTGTGAACTTATGCCAGCTTTAAAACTTTGTTTTATGCGGTATAAATAAACATAAGTTTCAAAAAATATAACTTTGAATTTTGTTGCTATCTTATTGACCGCAGCTGGATTTAAGCGTAACCTAGCGCTTCTCGACTGGTTTATGTTATGATTGGTCAAGCGGTCTAGGACGCAATTATATGTAATTTAATTGTATACATTAATTTTCCCGAAATCTAATCAATCATTTGCAGTTTGATGACCTAGTGGCCAATGAAAAACAGTTCAAGGAGAATTTTCATATGGATGTATGTAGTTTCAACGAGTTGTATGAGCTGGTTCATCCTCAACTGCAACCTAAAAAGCGAACAAGGCCAAACGATGAAATTTCACCAAAGCAAAAGCTGGCTGTCGTGTTGGAGTAAGTCCATGCCCTTAATTTAACTTAACAATTGCTATGTTAATTTATTATATCTTATTTTATTTAATAAGGTTCTTTGCTTGTGGAACACTTCAACGGCATGTTGCGTCTGTTTACCGTATAAGCAAACAACACTTTGGAATCATTTTAACCGAAGTTTGCGACGCCATTATTTCTGCTTTAGGCAACGAAATTCCACCGCTAACACCTGCAGAAATACAACGTATTGGATACACATTTAACAAGTGGAATTTTCCCAATTGTGGAGGTGCTCTCGATGGCAAGCATGTTGCCATTAAGTGTCCACGAAATTCTGGAAGCCTTTTTTATAATTATAAGGTATACATTTAGAGCAATGGGAAGCATTTTCAGCTTCTATTTAAACTTAGAGTTTTTCTATAACCTTGTTTATACTGACATACACTTGTGGTCAGCTGATTAAGTCAAGTAACATTTTGACTAGTTTCGGCTATTTTTTGGCCTAGCATGATCAGCAAAAAAAAATTTTCAAAATCAACGCAATTTTCTAGCGTCTTGAAATTTGCACTTTAACCTACTAAAATTTAATGAGCTACAAAACTGCATACCCTATATTTTTTTAAAAATGCTGAATAAAATGTTTAAAATTTTCGGGTGCAAATGTTAAAGTTAGTTGAGTTTTCATAATTTTTGTACGACGTTTGAAATGTGGATTTGTTTGCTTTTGAATACGCTATAAAGATACAGGTATAAATGCTTGGAAGAAATGTGTGTCGGGTCAAATCGATTTTTTGTTAATGCAGTTCTTGTGTAGGTATAAACAAGGTGTATTTTTATAATTATTAGGGATTCTTCAGCTTGGTACTAATGGCTGCAGCAGATGGTGACTACAAGTTTACCTACTTGGACATCGGGGCATACGGAAGCGAAGGAGATGCCGGCATATTTCAAAAATGTACCCTCGGAAAAGCGGTGCTTAGTGGAACACTCGCTTTTCCCGAAGCTGTTGAACGCCCTTACGTTTTTATTGCAGATGATGCTTTTCCATTGCACGTGCGGATTATGAAACCATATGTACCATCGCGAAACAGGAGGCTGGAAGAAGAGCATCAGATTTTTAATTATAGACTTAGCAGAGCGCGGCGATGCATCGAAAATGCATTTGGAATATTGTGCTCGAAGTTCTACTGCCTCTCCAGAAAAATGTTTTGCTCCCCGAAAAAAGCACAAAAAATAGTAGTTGCGTGCTGCTATTTGCACAATTTCCTCATAAGGACTCGTAGAGCTCAATATTGTCCTTCGAATTACGCCGATGGCTACAGCGAATTCGGAGAAGTGATAGGAGGCGAATTTCGCCACCACATCCCTGCCAACTCCCTTTTTTCGTCGGAAATGCGCAGCGTTCAAGCTGGAAGGCTTCCACAATCTGCATCTCAAGTTCGAGAAAATCTGTCTGCGTTTTTTAATTCTGAAGAGGGATCGATAGCCTGGCAGCGCAGAGCAGCTTGTTTAGATTAAATAAGAATGGTATGGCCACTCCTGTTTATTTATTTATTTTTAGGAATTTTCCTTTTCCTTCCTTTTTCCTAATTTTAGATCACAAGACCGAAAGAATTTCGTTTTCACTGGATTGCAATATTCAACATTATTTTTCGTTTTACATCCATATGTACATATAGTATATTGAAACAGTACATGTATTACTTTGAATTATAAATTTAAAGCAAAATATTAAATCAAAATGAAAATAAGTTTAAGTTCATTAATGTTTTATTTTATTTAGATGTGTTATGTTTAATATACAACACACACAACAGGATGAAAAAATTTAACAAAATAAAATAACTTTAATTCAATTCAATTATATGAAATAAAGTAAAATAAAATAATTAATTAACTTAAAACTAAATTACATTAAACTTAATTAAATGAACTGAATAAAATTAATAAAACAAA
>NW_016174630.1:7528-10767 GCF_001687245.7 Rhagoletis zephyria
AATGCAATGTAGTTAAAATATATTAAGGAACCATCATAAAATTAGGACTATTTCTGGATTTTTAACTTTTTGATATTTTCTTCCCCAACTTTGACTATCTCGGGTGAAAAAAAATGTACTGAGCTATAACTTTACATTACATAAAAAAATTGCTCATTTAATAAAGATTTCAGAAAGGTGCCACACTTACCGTTTTGAATAGAAAAAAAAGTTATAGCCGCTTTTGTGGGTAAAGGACTGAGACACGCTAGAATGTATTTAATAGATTTAAATTGAATTTGCTCTTGTTACTGTCAAATGACATGCTAAATAGTACAAAGGTACATTATTACCTGCTCCTGACATTATTTTGTGTTACTTACCGGAATTAGTGAAAGTGGATTTTGTGAAATTGGACCCTTCGAACATTGTGTTATTAATACTATGACAGAGAACACGCAGTATACGTCGCATGAATATGCGGATATTCACCTAATTTACGGTGAAGCTTGCTGTAATGCCAGAGCTGCTCAAAGACTCTATGCAGAGCGATACCCCAATCGTCGACATCCGGGTCGTGAAGTATTCGCCCGGACCCATAGAGAAATATATGAAGGTAAGTTTGTTTATCAGTGAGCTCACCCCCCACCTACCTTCCCCTAAAGTTTGGCACGTTACTTCTGGGACACCCTGTATACCGTCATATAAGCACCTACTATTGATATGTCTTCATACCAAATTTCAAGTTAGTGCGACATATGGCTCCGAAGTTATGGCTGATAAAAAATTCCATGCCTATGGGAAGTGCCACGCCCCTTTTACAAACTCGTTTATATATACCCTCCTATAAGCACCTACCATTGGTATGTCTGCATACCAAATTTCAAGTTTGTGGGACTTATGGTTCCGAAGTTATAGCTGATAAAAATTCCTCGCCTATGGGATGTGCCACGCCCTTTTTACAAAATCGTTTATATATAACCTCGTATAAGCATCTACCATTGATATGTGTGCATACCAAATTTCAAGTTTGTGGGACTTATGGTTCCGAAGTTATAGCTGATAAAAATTCCTCGCCTATGGGATGTGCCACGCCCTTTTTACAAAATCGTTTATATATAACCTCGTATAAGCATCTACCATTGATATGTGTGCATACCAAATTTCAAGTTTGTGGGACTTATGGTTCCGAAGTTATAGCTGATAAAAATTCCTCGCCTATGGGATGTGCCACGCCCCTTTTACAAACTCGATTATATATACCCGCCTAAGCATCTACCATTGACATGTCATCATAGCAAGTTTCAAGTTCATGTGACTTATGGTCTGGAAGTTATGGCTGATTAAAAATTTCACGCCTATGGGAGGTGCCACGCCCCCTTGTCGGGTTCCAATTTTTTCCCCCTATTATAGGCCCAGGTGTAATGGCAATACTCTGTAAAAAGTTTGTTCGATTCTGTCTGTCCGTTTAGACTGCAACCTGGCACATACATACATACATACATACATACATACTTCCACAAATATATAGTAGATATCCTTCTCTTTGCGTAAAATATTTTTTGGGGATGTCTCGGCCACAGGGCCACCTATCGTGTAAGTTTCAAGTCCAAATATTTCTTTTCAATTGGCTAAATTGTTTTCTAAATATGAGCCAAATTAGCAAGTAAATGTAATTTTTAGGAATATTCTGGGCCCAGCGCCGCCTATCGAGCAAATGTTTTGTAGAAATATTTCTTTTCAAGGTACTGATAATGTTCCAAATATGAACCAAATCGGTCCAGCCGTTTAGTAGTTTAGTGACATTCAATGTACAGAAGACTGTATGAAATTGTGAAATCGTGACGTCTCAGCATTCTTCATTTTTCGGCAACAACAACAAAAAGTTTCAAGTTTTTTTTAATCGAAAAACCTTCCACACAGAAGGTCCAAAATAGTACTTTTTACAGAATTGAAATCGGTTCAGCCGTTTGGTCAGGCATCGCGGTCATACGAAAAACAATTCATTTTTATATACTATATAGATTAAATTTTTAAGCAATCTTTTTCAAAACTCATTTTCTCTTAAAGTATTTGACGAAAGTTAATTTATTTTTTTGTAAGCGTGGACATTGGAGCTTTACTTACTTTTACTTTTGTTAGCCTGATAAACAGTCATTTACTTTGAAAAAAGGTAAAATAATTATTATCTTTTTATATTTTTTCTTAGTTTGTACTTGAATTTAGGTTTAGGTATGCTTAGCGTTCACAGAGGTTTTGTAAAAAAAACTAAAATGAAATCATCACAAAAACAATTTATCGATTTGCAGAAGACACTCGAAGACCACGGTTGCCATTTCCAATTTATTTTTCGGACCAAAAAATTTACCAAATGGTAAAAAATGGACCAACATCGGGAAATTTAGTGGAGTTTATTCATCTTTGTCAAGAAAATATGCCAATTCAGTTTTTGTAACGATTTTGTTTTTTACATTATATATATTATTAACATTATATTATTTAAAGTTTTAAGTTATATTTTTTTTCGGTTTTTGTTGCGATCAGTTTGTAGAATATATTTTTGGTACACTTGTAGGCTGGTGTGATCTATTATTTAATGGTGCAAATAAAACACTTATTCCACCTTCGGTGCCCAACGTTTCGCTGAAATTTCCAGCATCCTCAGGGGCGACTATGTTTATTAAATCCAACAAAGAAATACAAGGAAAAAAACCAAAAGATGTTAAAATGAATAATACAAGTTGGCATACATGTGTTTGTAAAAACAAAGACAACAATTATGGACTAATGCAAAGAACATATACTCACAATAATATTAAACATTTGCTTTAAACTTAATATTAATACATGTACACATAATCAGTACCACTCTCTATGGTAGTCTTGTCATTACGAAATTTTTTATTTTGATATGCATAACATGTAGGCGGCCGCGATGTTGTCCGTATCTTCTTTTTTGTTGATCGTATTCTCCCTTTTTTCTAATATTCTTAAGCTTTCCAAAGTGTATCTCGTCATTTCCCTCTTTTCCTTGNAAATTGTTTGTTTTGATATGCATAACATGTAGGCGGCCGCGATGTTGTCCGTATCTTCTTTTTTGTTGATCGTATTCTCCCTTTTTTCTAATATTCTTAAGCTTTCCAAAGTGTATCTCGTCATTTCCCTCTTTTCCTTGTCAATAATCCTAGTGTTAGTAAAATCAGCTGTGTGACCACTGTTTAATATGTGCTGTGATAGGGCTGTGCTGTGTTTTTGTTTCC
>NW_016174631.1:0-10766 GCF_001687245.7 Rhagoletis zephyria
TTTTTTTTTTTTAATCCCCAGAGTGTTTTTAAATGCTCAACTTTGCCAATAACTTTTGGCTGTTTAATGCGACGCTGATTACCGTGATAAAATCTCTGATCAGCTTTTTCACAGTATTCTTAATTCCCTATAATCTATCAACATGTTTTCCCTAAAAAACACATACCATCCAATGCAGTGACATTTTTATGGCAGAAAACTCTCTAATTATTCGAAATATCAACAATCATATTTCAACAGTTTTTTCACAAACACAAACAATTGCCTTTAATTGCATATTTATGATTCAAAAAAAGAAACATGAAGAGGCAGCTAGCAACCAAGCTTGATGAATTGCATGCGAATATGAAATCTCCTAGCTTCGTACCCAATTTAATTTTATAAAAATAAAAAAAATGCTCTTAAAAACTCTATTGCTTGTCTTTGCAAATTTTAAGCGAGCATAAATTCGCTGAAATTGTCAATTTTTGAACTTTACAAATATTCATAGATAAATCACTCACTTCTCTGCTTGCAACAGACGTTTGCATGCAAATAACTAATAATTTCTGTTATTTTTTGCTCACACATATTTGTGCATATGCACTTTAGATGAATATTTGCGAAAGTTCAAATGAAAAATGAAGCCTTTTATTGCACGAGTAGATTGGAAAAGAATTCTCTAATATATATTGTATATTGAATTCAGGTCTAAACCACGTTATTTAATTGTTTTGTACTATGCACAACAATAAAGGCCTTTCTTTAATTTTGTTCAATCTTTATTTTTTTAACACTTTTTTATTTAATTGTGTTTTATTTTGTAGATATTATTTACAAAACAGGATTTTTTTTTGCATTCAATTTTAATGAATCTGTATTTTTTTCTTTTATGAGCTAGCTTTTTCCTTTTTTAACTAAAATTTCCTTTTAGTTTGCATATATATATTTTTTTTTGCATTTAATTTTTGGAAAACGTATTGATACCGGAAGCGAAAGTACTGGAAATTTTCAATTTCACCTGGAAAAATTCGACGCCTCCAAACCATACTATGCCAAGTCTGACTAAGTCTAAATTGATTCAGCATGGTTTGGTGGTGTGAAAATTTCAAACACGCCTTGCCAACCTAATTCGCTTTGTACATACTTCCTAATCAGTCGAAAATTGAAATTTCTTCTAAGGCATCTTTATAAGAATTTGGTGTCTAATTATCATCGCAATCGGTGAGTATGAATAACTTCATACTGAATATAAAACACAACAGTTGATACTGCCTAACCACAGAAACTTGAATCTTAAATGACTTAAGTTTATTTTTTAGAACTCTGTTGAGAGTTGTCAGCTAAAATCGAAATAAATGGTTTGGGCAAATGTCAGCAGCTACAAATGTTTGATTCATTTTCTGTGGCAGCAGAAAGCGCGATCTTTATCTGCGTTTCATCAATCATGACTTTTTCAATTTACCAAATTAAAAAGTTGAAAATGTATACATACATATGCATAAATATAAAGAAAAAGTGAAAGTTAGTGACTATCGGCAAAAATCCATTGTGTTCGACATGGCGTATGAGCAATGGAACACCCAAGGAGGCCAGCCAGTTTACACTTTTACTTACGTAAATTCTTTGGAAATTTTTGTTAACCATGTTTGCACTAACACAAGCCCACGTAGGTCCCTTAAACATGTCTTTCCACTCAAATTTGCCTTCACACACACACATCCTCACTTGCCTTACGCGCGCCGCTGACCACCGATTAAGTGATTAAAACTTTCCAACAAAGTATTTATGTATGTACATATACATGTAGAAAGCATGAATGTGTATATGTATGTGTGCATAAATATTTGAGGTCACAGTAGAATATCAGAATGATGAGCATTCCCTTTTTAGTGTAACCATAGAAAAAATTTTAAATCTTTCCCTATATGCGTACAAAGTAATGCTCGTAAAAATGAGGCGCGTGTGGCAAAACGAAAAAAAACTAAAGCATCAAAATAAATGAGAGTGATGAGGAAAGTAGTAGCGTTTATTCAGCTGGAAGTTGTGGTCGTAAGTCAACTGTAAAATCATTTGATGATTAGTTCAGATTAGGCAAATAGCAGCGTACGAACTCAGAGCGAAGAATTGATGCTAAGAACAGTGGAGCCTCAGAACTCCGTAGCCATTTATATAAAAAATTAATTTATATAAAACCACAAATACTATAGTCGGAAATGAGCTTCTATGAAAACCTTTTTTAAAACTTTTACCAAAAATCAAGCGACTTGGCATGAGCTGATTTTTCCAACTGGCCACTCGTGGTACACTCCCTTACACAAGTGTGCCTCAAATTGATTTTCCCGCAAGAATGTGGCTACTTGTTTTCACTTGGCATTTCTTCTTCCACTCCAGCTGTCTCAAATCTTACTTTACAGTTATCTTTTTGGCTACATTGTTCCATAGCAATTGATTCTGTTGTCGTTAAGTAGTCGCTTCTACAATGTTAGACTTGATTGGTTTTCCATTAACTTCAGTGAGCAGCAGTGGCAGCAAGTAGAGCACTTGGAGCTGGGGATACACCTACACATCTAAGTAGATTAACTATGTAGAAGATTTGAGCGGGCTTTTGATTTTAAAGGAATTCGATTGTATGTAGGTATGGGTACATAGAATTTTGTTAAGTTAGGTATATGAATTAAGTCAAGTACGTATATAGATAAATTTTTAATATTTTAATATTACAGACAACTTTGGATATAGATTATTCCAAATAGTAATGTGCTAAAAATTCGCAGTTTAAATGACGTACAAACGTTGTTGTACTGTGCTACTGGTACAACAAAAAAACATCGGTCCCAGTATCAAAGGAAAAAAAAATATTGCTACAACTAGCAGCGTTCTATTAAAAAGGGGAAAATCAAATAGCTCGAGCACGGGAAGAGATAGCGAAATAGATATAACGGTGTTTTAAACGTTTTGAGATGAAGAACTCAGAAGTCTGGAGTGAAACCCGAACGAAATCCCACGAGATGATCCGAAAAAGCGCAAAGCTTTTGATTATTTTCAACATTTTTCTTAAAAACATTCCGAAAGAAATCCGAAAGTATCCGAATAATACAGAAAGCAACCTCTGGAAAATGTACTTAAAGTCTGAACGTTCCTTTCGCTTAAAGTATTTTAGGTACAAATTTTCGAAAAAGTCCAGAATGAAACGAAAACTCCTGAGAGCTTCAAAAATACGTAGAAAAAGGCGGAAACGCGTAATTGAGTGCATAACAAATTTTTGAGTGCTTAAGTTATAGTAACTAGTTTTAAATGGACAAAAATTGATTCCCAAAAAATTGATTGATTAAAGTTTCAATAATATGTCAAATATATCAGATTTCAAAACAAATCATATCGAATTTTTGCGATCAAAAAAAGTTAAATTTTTTCAAACCCCAGAGAATCCAATTTTTTTTTTTACTTATAAAAATTTTCGTAGATTTTTTTATTTTATTGCTAGAATAATATGAAGAGGCCCCGTACAAAATTTAGATTTCAATATTTTAAGGCCGAGTTTTATATATTAAAAAAAATTATGCAAATTAGTTAATTGGCCAAAAGGAAGATCCTACCAAGGAATTATGCCCAGTTTTGATAATTAAAACTTTAGTTGTAACCAATATTTATAATACCAAACAGTTGTGCCCTGTTTAACTAAAATACCCAAAAAGTTATGTCCGTTTTTTACTAGTCAGAAATTACAAAACAAACAAACATATTTCCCCAGTTTTTGTGGTTGGTCAAACTTATTTCCCAGTTCTAAGTTAACAAAAAATAATGATCGCTTTTAAATGAATAAAAAAGCACAGTTATTAAAATAAAAAAATTTAAGACCAGTTACTTTAGCTAAAATTATTCCCGATGATGCATAAAAATTAAAAACAAACACAACTTTAATTTGCAATCAAATCCGCATAAAACGCTTTTTCAACGAGATTTTAATTACATTTGACGTTAATCCCTCTAAAGGACTTAATAAAAATTCACTTTTAATATAGAAAAGAAAAATATAACAGTACTAAAACAGCACTGCTGCATTCAACACATAGGAACCCAATTAAAAAACAAAAATCTCAGAAATTACGGCTACATAAATTTGCATGAAATACACAAATCTGCTTTCGACAAAAACGGCACTGAAAACGCACACTTTCAGCGCATCAATAATTTTAGATGATGGGATGTATACCTATGTAAATACACGTAGTATTAGGGTCTGACTTTTGATGTAGTAAAATTGTTGTTCATCTGGCAATGAATTTACGTTTTAAATGCATGTTCTTATAAGGGTATTTTAGGTTACGCATGCATAGTTTTTTTTTTGTGTAATAAAGTGTGACTTGAAAGTTGAAGTATTAATCCGCATACTATTAGAAAAAGACGGTGGAATCAATCAAGTTTTTGGCACTCACTTCAAACGACATAGAACCACTTCTTACAGGAAGAATATTTTAGTATAAACGGCGGGAGGAAGATGGGGGAAATAATGCTGAGTTCTGGAGGGATAAGTAAGTACGTAGGAAATAAATTTCCCCAAAAAATTCGACAACACGCTTTTAGCCTGCACATAACTTAATATAGGGCTAAAAATATACAAATGCATATATATGTATACACACATACATATGTACATATAAATATTTGTATATGAAAGCTCCGCTTTGCCTGCGAGTTTGCATTTTAGCAGAATACTTTGCTATTCATTTCATTTTTAGTTAGTTTCTATTACTTTGTTGCAGTCAATTTTTCATTTATACATTCCTCTGTATGTGTACATATACATACGTACGTTATATTGACTTTACTTTTTATTAATAGTGTTCATATACACACCAATAGTGACTCAAACAAGTGACCACGTGTTGATATTTTTTAATATTCATAATGGCTTTCGAGCTATTTTTTTGTTTGTTACTTTTCTATAAAAATAGTGTAGAAGCTTTAAGCAAAACCATATAATTCAGGGTTTTTAAATTTATAAAAAAAATTTAAAAATCTAACAAAGTTTTATATAAATTTCAACTTTTAAAACTGAATCTTTAGAGCATAGGCTTGCAGTTTCATAGCCCATACAATTTTAGTCTAATCAAGTGCAAGTTTCAAATGGTAAAAAATTCCGTTGATTTCTGAGAATTTTTTTGTTGCACTTTTCTGCATATCAACACGAATTTCTTATAAAATAAAATGCGGGAGACTGTTCGCAACAAAATTTTAAAAAATAGACGGCAGTTTTTGTAAATTGCACTTGTTACATAAAAAAAAAAAAAAACCGCAAAAGCGCGACTTTTTAGCCGGTCGAAACTTGCACTGCATTAGACTAAAATTGCATGGGCTATAAAACGGCATGCCTAAAACTATTCTCAAGATTTAGATTAAAAACTTGAAGTTTTTATGAAAGTTTGTTGAATTATCCTAAATCTCGCATAAAGTTTACGACCGTGGTTTATATGGTTTTGCTGGGGCAATATTTTTATATAAAAATATAACAAAAAAATTAACTCTAAAAACATTACGAATATTACAAAAAAAAATCAAGACTCGGTCTCTTCTTTGAATCACTGTATGTGTACATAGATGCGCTCACGGTTTTAACTGTACATATAGACATAGTTTACCAGCTGCATTTGCATTCAGCTGCTTTTTCTCTGAAATAGAAGCGTTTGCTTACTCCTTTTTCCACAACAAAAGAATTGGTTTTTATGCTATTTTTTGTTACGCGTAGCAACCCTTTAAAGCTTTTTTTTAACCATTTTCTCGCGTTTTTGTTCTGCAATACTTTGAAAGCTTAGTATTTGGCTTCTCCCCCTTTTTTATGTATTTTTATTTATATTTGCATTTAAAGTTAAACTCCTTTTTGCATTTCCCATTCATTTTATCAGCGCATTTCGCAAAGCTAAGTTTTACTAGCTGCCCTTTTTCAATTTTAACTCTTTAGCAAGTAAAAAGGAAATTTCTTTTAGCTGCATTTTTGATTGTATGTACATATAAAAATTTACATTTCTTTTATTGCAAGCGCTTTGAAAGATATTAAGCTGTTATGCGTATATGTACATACATATGAATATTTCATGCACATATGTAAGTATTTTTATTTTTTCATTTATTTTCATAAATATTTTTGCAGATAAACGTTTTATCCATTGATGTTTGTTTAATAAATCTGTGCCATGCAAAAAACGTATTTTGTTATTACATGGCTTTAATTATGTTTCCCTTTTCCAATGGAAGTTTTTCAGGTGTTATACTTCATTTTATGGCTTGTAACTTTTATGTGATGGCCTTTTTGGGGAAAGTTCCTTTAGCAACGTTGTTCAGAATGTCTCAGGCCTTCCTATGTTTTTTTTTTGGACCATTGAAACCGAAAATTACTACAAAAACCTAATTAGACCCCTCCCGCACTCCCTGGAACCCCATACTAGATCGTCATTTAAAGTACAAAACCGCGTATCAACAAAATGCAAAACTGCGTATGTGAGGTGCATATATTATTTTCAAGAGAGTAAAAACACCCATATTTCAAAATTGTTCTCTTTTGGCGTAGAATACGTCTTACGTTTCGATATGGAGGCTATGCTCAAATGCTGTAGTTGTAATTTTTAGAGCTTCACGAAAACGCTTATTGCACGAGACCTAGTGAGGCGATTTCAAAGAAGGAGTATGCCGTTTCAAAGACAAAATTCCAATCCTATTGACAGATACATTTATGTAAGTAACGAATTCGGTGTCTGTCGTAGAAACAACAGTAAATATTGGCTTATTTTTGGGAAAATTTTGGCCTTTAAAGTGCTCTATCCACATGTGATTGCCAGATAAAACTTTCATTTTCGGGATAAATGTTCTTTGGAGTGGTGGAAATATTACCGTGTACAATTTTTTTATAAATTCAACAAATACCGAGCATTTAAAGCCAACAAATTGTTGAAAAAATTTGAATTGTTTTTCAATACCGAAATGTTCGAAAACCGCTCGAATGATTTTGTTTTCTTGTCAAAAATTCAGGTGTTTTCCTTTCGTTTGGCATATGGGCATTCCCATGGTGGCGCACGTGACAGTCGTACGATTTCAATGTGATACAAAAAAGGAATACCATTTGTTTTCTTTAACTTTTTTGGGCCATTGTATAGCACATAATTAGCTCTATATTTAACCCAAAAATTGAACCAATCGAACTGCTTGGTCCTGAAATATAAGCATTTAAAGAGAGTGTCGTTACGTGACAAAAAATGGAAGTTGATTTTTTCTTTTCTTACAAAATCGCAAAACTGCGAATTGTGCATGGCTATTTTCATGAAACTTATTTTAATATGATTTGGAGCAATTCTAGTTGTTTTTAGAGTTTTTTGAATTAATGCAAATTGTTTCAATTCTCTTTTACAACCCCAAGTGTGAAACGTGACGTGACGTGGCGTCACGTGACATAAATTTCCATCGTTATATTTTTGTTAATATTGCTTTTAAATTAATTTTTAACGCAAATAAAACATGCATTGTATGTAGAATATACTTTATATTTTGACTTCAGCGCCAATTCAGGGTCAATTTATTGGGAATCTATGATTTATTATGTTTCAACCACATACGCCAAATTCGAACCAAATCGGACCATAAATACGGTTTTTCGAAATATCTCGACCTTGGCACCACCTAGGAAGACCATTTTATGCAAACATGATTCTACTTACATAGCCAATATATATTTTAAAAAGCAGACAAATCGGCCCGTAAATACGTTAGATATAAAACTTTTATTTTTTTTGTCGTGGTGGACCTTCCGCTGGAAACACCCATATGTGAAGTATTGGTTGATATCTTCTAAGTATGTTTATTTGTTTCAAATATATGGACATAAATAATTTTCCATACAAAATCACTTCGTTTTGCAAACACGTACATGCGCTGGAAGTGAGAGAAGGAGACAAAAGGTATATGTGTGTAGGTATTTCGGCTTCTGAATAACAGATGGCGCAATATTTATAAAAGGCAAAAGTGAATAGGAATATGTAGATGAAGAATATGATAAACATAACATTAAAAACAAAGATATACATAAAAGTAAAAACAAAGCTATATATAAAGAAAAATATGAGGATGAGGATACCGATAAAAGTAAAGAGGAAGTAAGGTTAAAATAAAGGTAAGTATAGAGAAAAGGATATAGACAGAGACTCAATCTAGGGACTATTTCGAAATTCTAGAGATTTTCAGAATTCTCTGGACTTATCGATATAATAATCAATATTTTATCGGTTTTGTTATCGATTTTTGCTATCGAAATTTTTATGGATATTGTTGTTGATTTTGCTATCGATATTTTCGGAACTTATCGATATAAGAAACGATATTTTTTGTCAATTTTGCTATCGATATTTTAGTCGATTTTTTATCGATTTTGTAATCGATTTTTCATAGATTTTGTATTCGGTTTTGTTATCCATTTAGTTATCGGTATTCTTATCTATTTTCTTATCGATATTTTTATCGATACTTGTATCGATTTTGTTATCGATATTTTTATCGATTTTGTTATCGATGTTTTTCCGATTTTGTTGTCGATATTATTATCGCTTTTTTATAGATATTTTTTTCTTAGTATGTATGTGCTTTCGGTTTTGACTTGGGTGTGCTCTTAACCATACCACGTATTCTACGTTTAAATTTAGCGGCTGTGTCTCCGATACAGCCTGCGGACCAAGACGAAGGCGCTCCTTTTTTATAAAGTAATCGCATTTCTGGCAAGTATATTTCAGGACGAATGGATAAGGATTGATCTAAGAGATGGTGTGAGCAAACCCAATTTTTGGCAGCAAATGTCAGCTACGCGGTTTTGCAGAATAACGATACGTGGTTTTGTACTTTAAACGACGATGTGTGCATTTCTATATCTTCTGGGGCTCTTAACATATTATATAACCACAATGTCCACCCCCGCGATTGCGCCCTACTGATCTCAACTCTCGAAATTCTAACTATCCATAGCCAGTTCCTAATGTCATAGTTTTCTAATAGGGTGCTGACTATAGATAGTTGGAATTTTATGCGTTGAGCGCATTTATTAATTCTTTGCAGGCAATTTTTAGTTTCAGTGACTCAAAAAATATGGGAATACACATCCATTTCAACTTTTCATAAAAAAGAAGGGGATAGTAGCGGGAAAATGGGCAATCGAAATTATTTTTTATGGTCATACCCCTTTTCGGTGTTCTTGTGTAAATTTTTTTAGAAAGGCGATATTTTAACTACTCTCTAAATATCTTAGAAAATAAATTAACTAACACCCTAATTCATAAAAAGTAGAGGATGCTTTGTATATCGATTTTTTTTTTTTTTTTGAAATCCCAATTCGCTATAGAGTTTTCGGCGGGTGTAATAATCTGAAAATCCTTTTAAGGCGCAGTAAATCACGCCGATATTTGCTAGTGAAAAAATTATGAATAATTAACTTTTAAAGCGTTAGAGGATGCGACATAAATAAACGCGGGTGCAAGAGCGTATCACACGTGACAATATTTTCAACTTTTATTAAACGCAATTCGGAGTCAAATTGAGAAAAATAAAATTTTTTTCGAGACTTCTCTGTCCCTTTTCGAATATCACTTTCGGAAACTGAAGTTGTATGGTGTGACTGCCAACTAAAAGGGCGTAAATCGATTTCGGAAATATATTTCAACTTGCTCGTGCTGCACTAAAAATTTATATTTCTGTTGCAAGTGCTGTGAAACTAATCGAGGAACACTGATCGCGAATTTGTGCGGAATAATATAGAAAATTTGGAATAAACTATGAGAACTACTTTTAATATATTATTTTTCAGATTTTACTTGTTTAGTTATAAATAATAAGTTAATCTTCAAATTGAAAATAAGTTTCATTTTAATCAAGTTAAGTTTTTTAGATTCGATAAAGATTTCCAGAAACTCCTTCGCTGTGTGTACAGCCAAAAAGGGTTTTCACAAATTTTTGGGTCAATACGCTTTTCGGAAATAAAAACCTATTTTCGAAAGACACATGCAACGTGCGACTGCTCATGCAATTGCATTCGGAAATTTTTTAAAGTCGGCAATCTTTTGGAAATATATTGCATTGCCACGTTCGAAACGCTCTATATACTAGTTATTATATTGTTTTGAAATTTGTTAATATTCGCAGAAAATTCTATTAAAAATACTACACCGTTCGATAAAAAACAAACAAAAAATTAAAGCATACGGAAATATTAATATACTCACGAAACTAGGGACAAAATAAAGTAAAATTGCGTTTTCCCACTCTGAGGTCAGGATATTTTTACTTTAATGTCTCTTAATTATTAACAAAATTCAGTGCAATTGTAGAATAACAAAATAGGTATCAAATAAAATAGAAAATTCGGTAGAATTGAAATTCTCCTTACCATCGCGAAATTTTGGGATTTCATGTCTGAGAACCTGTCGAGGAGGTACCAGGAAAGAATCCACTTTTTACCTGTGCTTGGAGGATATCCTCAGAAGTGAAACATAATTATTATAAATACGAAAACCATAAAATACTTATTATTCAACCTTTTAGTCTGAGCATAATCTTTTTCTTCTACCTGATACTTGGGAGCATATCCTTCGTTTTTATGAATACAGCTCAAAGTCACAGATCACAGCACTTTCCAGTATCGAAATTGAACACATGTCGACAAAGCAAAAATAAAATAATATTCAGCATGGTTGACCGAAAATTTAATGCAACATATGTATGTGATGAATAAACGCTTAACCCATTCGCTACTATAG
>NW_016174632.1:0-167 GCF_001687245.7 Rhagoletis zephyria
TCGAATTTGGCGTATGTATTTGAAACATAATAAATCATAGATTTCCAACGAATTGACTCTGAATTGGCACTGAAGTCAAAATATAAAGTATACTCGACGTAAAATACATGTTTTATTTGCGTTAAAAATTCATTTAAAAGCAATATTAACAAAAATATAACGATGGA
>NW_016174632.1:342-2733 GCF_001687245.7 Rhagoletis zephyria
TTAGAATGTTTAACTTTTAGGTGTGCTCGTCCTTAAATTATTCGTTTTTTTTTATTTTATGGCCTTATAACAATTATATTTAGCAATTTTTATGAGCTTAAGGCCGTTTTTTAGTGAAACTTATTGTGGGAAAGCAACAATAATTTGAAAAAATGGTAGAAGTGATAGCTATTTCGGAAATCACCACATTTCCTCATCAGACTTCTTTCAGTAGGATTCGAACCGACGATCCCACTGACTCAGCCAGTTGCCTATGCACCGTGCTAAGACGCCTTGTAAATTATCGTTTGCTTATTTCCACTATTTTCATTTTTGTTATGCCAACACAATCAAGCGCAGCTATTCCGCTGCAATTCACTTGATCATGTGGTTGTTGGTTTTGTTGGTTTGTGCTAATAATTCTATTTTTAGAATGCTTAACTTTTAGGTGTGCTCGTCCTTAAGTTATTTGTTTTTTGTTATTTTTTGGCCTTTTAACAATTATATTCAACAATTTTATAATGAGCTCGAGGCCATTTTTTAAATGAAAACTTATTGTGGAAAAGCAACAATAATTTGAAAAAATGGTAGAAGTGATAGCTATTTCGGAAATCACCACATTTCCTCATCAGACTTCTTTCAGTAGGATTCGAACCGACGATCACCACTGACTCAGCCAGTTGCCTACGCACTGTGCTAAGCTTGCCTTGTTAATTCTTGTTGCTTATTTCCACTATTTCACTTTGCAAAGCCAACTACAATCAAGCGCAGGTTTTCCCCCAGCAGTTCACTAGATCATCTGGTTGTTGGTTTTGTTGGTTTTTGTTATATTTCTATTATTAGAATGTTTAACTTTTAGGTGTGCTCGTCCTTAAGTTATTCGTTTTTTTGTTATTTTATGGCCTATAACAATTATATTCAAAAATTTGTATGAGCTTGAGGCCGTTTTTTAGTGAAACTTATTGTGTAAAAGCAACAATAATTTAAAAAAATGGATGAAGTGATAGCTATTTCGGAAATCACCACATTTCCTCATCAGACATCTTTCTAAGTTTGACTAAAAACGGCCGCAATCCATAAAATAACAAAAAAATTAAAGCTTTTACTTCTAATAACATTTACTGAAAAATGCATTTAAATCTATCTATTTTTCTTTTTAATTATTACTCAAAAAATTAAACAATAATTACACACGTCCACAAAAAAAATCGATGAAAGGTTCCTTCGACCAAACCTAGTCTGTTATATGTTTTTGGGGTCGCTGAACGCGAATTTGAAGTCCGATTTTTTTTTTTGTGGACCTGTGTTATTGACAAATCGAAAGCATATTACAATGTGTAATATAATAAGGTGTACTTAATCAAAAGTTTTTTATTGTATATTCATGAATTCATTTCATTTTTTGGCTCCCAAAGTTGTGGCCGTGTTAAATCGTCGTTGGTTCATAGTTACCCTGCAGCAAAATTTAGGGACAGTCTGTCAAAGCGCTAGTTCCGCCCTACAAATTTCAGAACTGTCTCTGAACTACTGAAAAGGGATGCTGAGTTGGACGGTTGAAACTCATATGTTGCTAGTTGCGCTGTCATCAATGATACTCATCCTGGTCATGTGAAAGCTGACAAAAGATGCACAAATGTAATATACTATATTTTTTTGAATTTCTTGGACCTTAAAACTAATAACAAACTGTTTTCGTTTATTTAATATATAATTCTCTACATAGTTTATGGGGCAACTGCTAAAATATTTCCAAAAAAGTCGTTATTGGTAGTATTAATGTCATTTTTATACATATTTACGTACGTATAAAATTTAATGCAAAATATAAAATTTAGTTAAGCTACACTTGACAGGAAAGGTCTGCGTACACCATTTCTTTTTTAAATATTCACAATATATTGAGAGTTAAAATTTGTTATTATTTAAATGATCATGCTTAAAAAAATCATATAAACCGTGTCTTAAAACTTTATACAAAACGAAAGTTAAACTTAACGATTTTTCATCAAAATGTTTGACTTTTTAATCAGATTTAAAAAAATAAACAAAAGTGGTAAACAATCTCACTTTGAAATGGGAGTGCTATTGATATGAACGGTACTGTACATACGTAAATGTATCACTAAGCACCCGAAACAAGGCGAGTTCATATAAGGTGGTATCGATTCAACAAATACAACAATTACCTGTATTTTGTTTTTTTTTTGTTTTAGCTGGTGATTGTCAAATTTCAGCTATTCTTCTCCGAATGAAAAGGGCGACAGAAAATGCAAACACTTTCACGTTTTCACTCACTCACTAGCAAAATATAAAATTTTGACAATCAAACGCTACACACAGCTGATTAAACAACACCACCTTATATAAATTCGCCTTGACCCGAAATGTGTAGTTATGCAGTGATTTTTTTTT
>NW_016174632.1:4740-10766 GCF_001687245.7 Rhagoletis zephyria
TTCTGTCTTTATTTGAAAGTTTGTTTTTCAATAGCCATATGAATTGCATTTATACAAAAAAATAATTGCTGTAGGCATATCTGGAGGATTTTTATTAAAAAATAATATGGTAGCATGATTCTCTCACGGCTCTCTTTGCACTTAGAAATCAAAAATCTATAGTTCTCCAATTTTCTAAGTGAAGTTGTTTTTTGGGTAACTACATACACGCGCTGCTCATTTGCCAGATATACAATTTTTAAGTCAAATCAAATCTAAGTCTTGCATAACTGAGCTTTTAGCGTCATACCGTTTACGTCACACCGTACAACCACTTCATTAATGTCAGCCCTCAGTCGTTCTCTATCATTTGCATTTTGATGGCTTTAAAAATCTTAACGTCATCAGCATACATCAAAGATTTAGAGAACTTTAGCACATTCGGAAGATCATTGATGAAAAGTAAAAACAATACGGGGCCAAGATGACTACGCTGGGATACCCCGGACATAACATCAATTTCAAAAGTGTCACTGTCTTTAAAAACAACTTTTTGTTTTCTATCCATCAAGTATAAGGAAATCCACCTCAAAAATATCGAGAAATTTTATCGAATGCTTTACTAAAATCAGTGCAGATCACGTCGGTTTGTAAATTATTTTTGAAGTTCTCGTTTACTTAGGTGGTGAATTCCAGTAAGTTAGATATGGTGGATTTACCTGTGCAGAAACCATGTTGGGACGGGTTGATTGCTGAAAAAGCTAATTCTTTGGAAATTATTGCTTCAAAAAATTTTGGATTAGCACGTAGTTTAGCGATTTCGCGTTAATTCGTTATACATGATCTACTCCCACTTTTATCGAAGGGCAGGATGAACGATTCTTACCAGCAAGAGGTAAAAACACCATGTTTTAATGAGGCATTGAAAATATTATGGTATGTTATCAGGACCGGGATATGAGATCTTTAAGGCTTTTAAGAAGAAGAGAACATCATCAGCAGAAATAGATGGTACCCTTAAAAAGTCGAGTACCGATAGTCGAAATGGATAGTTAATAAGCCTTGTAGTACACTCAGATCACGTAGAATAATTCGACTTAAAAAATGTAGCAAACATGTCGACTATATCCTTTTCATCCCCAGGAATTTGATCATGAAACCTCATTAGTGAGGGTTATCCGTTGGTCTTACGCTTTGAGTTGACAAAATCGTAAAATGATTTTGGATTTGAAGCAATATTTTGTTTTATTCGAGGTAAAAAATTTTTATAACATCTCCTATTTAAATCATTATATTTATGTCTAAGGATAGAGTATGCACTGTAGTCAGTAGATAAACCGTTTATTTTTTATAAATTTTATATGAGCGATTCATTTTATTCTTGATACGCTTTAGCTCAGCATTGAACCACTTAGCATTCTGGCTTTTATTAATGCTCTTGCATTAAGGGACGCACACGTAAAATAGCCTCGTTAAAATTTTAATAAAGTGCAGCGAACTTTCTTCAACATTACCATCGTACTCTTGCCAAGCTAATTACTTTCTTAATTTATCGTAGTTAGCTTTTCAAAATAGAAATTTGGGAGCTATAGGTTTTCCTTGATTATTGTGGGTTCCATTTTCTAAGATTCTAAGGATATTTGAAGTGGCTAGTCAAGGAGAATAGAGGTACGTCATCTATATAAACTAAGTCCAATAATTTTCCAAAACTGTTTATTTGAGAGAAACCGGAGTCCGAAAGGTCAATCAAAAACGCAGACTTCAATGAAGGTCTCACAACCAACTGCCTTGGAACCGGACTGGGCGAATGTGACTCAGATACAGACTTTGTAGTAGACCTGGTACTTACGCCTCAGGAGCTAGTTGGTTAAGATAGTTGCCGACATAATGTCGTAAATGTTGGGTAACGGATTATCATTTATTGCAATGGGGTTTAAAACGGTCCTTTAATCCCCATGCTAACGTTTTTTAGCAACTTGTTTTGGCTTAGGTGATGAAGAAGTACCCTGTAGTCAAATGTACTAGTTGTAAACTACCTCACAACTAGTATGAACCACATGCCCAACTAGTCAGCCAACTATCTTTTTTCCATGCAATCAACTGGTATTTTTAACATGGGGATGACCTACGAGATGGCAATTGTCAGATTTCGGTCAGAAATATACCAGTCTTATGCCACCCCGGAATGGAACTTCGCAAACCATATGGCAGAAAACCATTGTACGCCAATGAAAATAGGAAAGACAGCCAAAGTTCTCCATGTACAGCACAAAGGACAACGCCTAAACGTATTAGAGAATATGGAGATATACAAACAAAAGACGTTCGTCGCAAAAATAATAAATGAGCAAATAAACACCGCATCTGATATATTACTCGAACCACTCAGGCTACTATACGCAAAACAAAACAGAAAGCCATAAACAATGAAATGCAGGTCCAAACTACAGAAACAAAGAGAAAGAAAATAACTGATTTTTACCTACCAGCGAATGCATGCAGCAATTAATCAAAAAAGAGGTGAGCAGCTAATTTCTACCTGAGGATGTACACACAGAACTGAAACTACTAGTTGAACGAAAGAATATAATCCGCTGAGACGTACCTATCCTGCAGCAAATCAAACTGGTTCAGAACTTGCGCTGAGCTAGCCTGAAAAGGAACGGTACTGGTTCTTCATCTATCCCAACTCAATGCTTGCAACTGTCTTTTTTAACATGGCGATGTCCTACGAAGTGACAATTGTCGCCCTCTGCAGAACTTTTGAACTTGTTCTGAGCTGACTCTGACTTAGATGGTTCTGGTACAGTTCATATAACAACAGTTCTTAGATAGTTCAAAAAGGGTCACCTCCGGGCTAGAAAAAATGTGGCTAGTTTTGAGCTGGTTCTAATAAGTATAGTATAGAGCCTTTTCTTTAAAAAAGCACGCATACAATTTTGTAAACAAAAATACTTCATTTTATGTTTAAAGAGCTATTTGTTTTAAACTAATTTACTTTTTGAAGCAAACTGTGTGTCAATTATTCCTTTATTTTCTAAAACCGTTATTCTTAAAAATAATTTATATTTGTTACGTATAGTGGGTATTTCTGGGATACCTATAATTAAAAATCTGAACTAAGTCGTGTCAAAAAATGAGAAAAACGATGATATATTGAATGATTATTTGTGATAACTCAGCGTTAAATTGGATAAAATTTATTGAAATGTAATACATAGAATTTCCGGCATCTCATAAGAAATACAGAATTTTGAATATTTACAATAGTTTTCATGCTAAATATTTTTCGTAAATTTTTTATTTAAGGATGGCTCATAAGTATTATAACATAAACGAATAAATTCACGTTTCTAACTGTGTTGGAAATTTAGTAGAATTCTAGAAACTGTTATAAAAACTTCAATATTTTAAATCAGTTTATGAGTATGCAGTTCTATAGCCCATTAAATTTTAGTATAATTAATCGCGCTGATTTTTTATAACTCTTTTTACGCACGCTCTTGAAGGCATTCTCATATTTAAATATTTTCGTTTAAGATGCAAGATTACACTTTACTACACTAAAATTTGATGGGCTACAAAACAGAATACTCGAAATAGTTCTATCAAGTTTGCAGCACAGTTAGGAATTTGAGTTTGAATGGTTTATGGAGTATGAGACATAGTACTTAAATAAAAACTAAACGAAAAATATTTAAGATGAACAACATTGGAAATTATATTGCAAATTCGCATAGAATTAAAAATTCACCTTTACTTCTAATTGTATACTTTGCGTACTTTTTGTAGTACCTTTCTACTACCGTTTTCGCAAAAGGCGATCACATTCTTCCCCTTTCTCCTACTTCCAAAATACAAATCTAGATAAAGGAGTGTCAAATTTTAGCTGTCACAAATTACACAACCTTGTATTATTGAATCATGACCATGATAAAAACATAACAAGGTAAAACCATTGAGAGGCAGTCTGACGTTTGCCAACAATATAATTTTAAAATCGAAACTCAAACTCACACACACATTCTCATTTTCAATCACAAACAACAACAATTGTGAACAATTTAATTTTGTTATTTTCAATTTTATATGATGAAATGTTGGCAAACGTCAGAAAAAAATCATGGCCGACGAATTGAGAGAATGACTTTACCTTGTAATGTTTTTATCATGGTTTATACTATTTTCGTTTGCTGAAAATTTTAAATAAAATTGAAATTCGAGTTAAATTATTGATTTAATTTCTAATATTCATTGTCGTAGTTTTAAGTCCTGCTCGCGACTTGGGAGAATGCAACTTTAAACGGACGGTGCATATTATATAGCTCAAATAGCCAAGTAGCCCTTCTGTGGCATCTTTTGTGTTTTTGATTTGTGAAAGTTGCAAGTTTAATGCATTTACGCTTCGAAATTTGTTCGTAAGTATAAATTTTTTTAAGGGCATTGGTTCTTGGACTATATACATAAAAAGTAATCTTAGGTCAGGTGCTAACAAGAAATTCTTCGTCATGCGTTTTCTGTACAAATACAATCTGTTTTGTGGGTCAGCAGAATGAGCTCAGTTAACAGAGTAAAGCTTTCAATTTAATCCTATTTTATCGGTGAAAAAAATGTTATGCATTAATCCCATTATATAAATGATTATTTCGCAAGCGCAATAGTAGCCGTGTTTTTTTTTACACGCATATACAAGTTATTTTGATTTTATCGACAACTGTAAAAATGACCGCTGTGGTGTAGTGGTATGCAGTGCGCGTTTCCACTCCGCAGCGCTTGGGTTCAAGCCCTGGTCAAAGGAACATCGAAAAAAAATTTAGAAAAAAGGTTTTTTCTTAACAGTGGTCGTCCCTCGTCAGGCAATGGCAAACCTCCGAGCGCATTTCTGCCATGAAAAACAGCTTCTCATAAAAATATTATCGGCGTTCGGAGTCGGCGTTAAACTCTAGGTCCCTCCTCTTTGTGTGACAACATCAAGGCGCACGCCACAAACCGGAGGAGAAGATCGGCCAAACACCAAAATATGTGTAAGCGCAAATCTATTATTATTATTATTCGTAAGAACACATAGTTTGTCGCTTACAGCTCCATACAATTTTTAAGCGCAGATACGTATGCATGTAAAAAAACACGACTAGTGTTTACGATTGGCGCTTACAAAATTTGTTAGTCTTTGGTCGAGATTCTCCTCTGATTTGTGGTGTGCGCAGACCAACAGTTTTACGCTTACTCCGAAGGGCGATTGTATTTTTTATGAAAAGCTCTTTTTCGTGGCAGAATGCATGTACTCCAGGGCTGCCATAATCCTGAACCCATCGACCAGGACACTTACTCACTACAAATACAGTTTCTTTGGTTCTGGCGTTGCATTATTTTTAAGTATTTTCTGATATTATAAGCAATGTAGTTGTGCCACAATCCGTAGAGCTGAATGATTGATGATGATGAAACGCTCAAATCCTTTTTTTTTTTACTGTGAAGTTACACGATCAAGAACTTAGATTCAAGTTAATCACATATACTGCTTGTCAAGATTCATTTGAATTGACAGCTGTGACGCAGGCCGCACGCTACTTGATAGTCAATTTCACTTTCAAGATACCGTCGTCTAGGCAACCACGTTAAATTCTCGCCTCGTTCCCGCACACATATTTAGGATATCTGCAGTAATGTTTCCTGGCTGTTTTTCACTAAATCCCGAAGTACGGGAACAGACTAGCTGTGATCAGCTGTTTGACTTGACTTTCAAGTTGCCTCACGACTTGAAAGGAAAAATTGATATGAGCTGTGAGTGTATTGCAACGTGCTTTTATATTCTTGATACGTGTAACCTCGAAGTTAATCATAAAAAAATAAGTTTCTTTTGACGGTGACGTAACTTGGAACAATTTTTGGCGCTTTTACAGTGGTCTTGAACGCTTGCCTTACCAATATTAGCAAATTTCCACGGAGATGTTATAAAAATCATTTACCTCGAATAAAACAAAATATTGCTTCAAACCCAAAATCATTTTACGATTTTGTCAACTCAAAGCGTAAGACCAACGGAT
>NW_016174633.1:0-10765 GCF_001687245.7 Rhagoletis zephyria
TAGCTGACTGGGTGGTGTTGGTGGCAAAGACAACAACCATTGCGGCGACGGCTGCATCCTGTAATGCTGCTGCTCTCTGTTACTCTCTGTTACTCCTGCCACTATTGCCATCACCGCCATTTGTGGCACGATTAGCGGTTTATTTGTGGCATGTGAAGATCAAAGCGTATGCAATTGGAAATTTTTTCGGTTCGTTTAGAAGAAAATGGAAAATTAATTTCAATTTACTCGTCGTAAATAAACAAAACGGTAATGGATAATTAAATTTGAGTTGTTTTCTTCTTTTTTCTATTGTTGTTGTTAGGTAATTTGTGTGTTAGTAAATATTTAACTTCATTTGCATGTGATTAAAAACTTTTGTTTAAAGATTTTTTATTATGTTTTACACACATCTTAGGTGTATGTTAACCTTTAGCGAAATTAAAAAAATATACGTAGTATGTATATGTATACATATATATCAATAATTTACGCAATAAAAGTAAGTTGCGAGCCTTCAGGGAAAAAAGATCTCAACCGATCTATTCTTGAATGCGATATGCTGGGCAATACCGAGCTTTTGGTAGTAAACAGCTCTTGATTTGGTGCTCTCCATAAGCAAGCATGCGGAGTGAGTAAATAGTTGCTTAAAGAATAAGAGTTCGACAGCATCTAAAACAGCGACGAACAGAGAAAGTTTTTTTCCCCACGACATGATTTGTTCGAGACTGATTTAATATCAATTAGACACAGTAACCTACCTCCGTTTTTAGCCCACACCTTAAGAAGATAAATCTACGTGGGAAATATTGATCGGAAATCCTTTTGACGACCTCTCTTAGCTTTGGGAAGAAATCGACTGCCTTTGGCCTAGGTATTACCATGGCTTTTTCCTTTTTTGAGCCTTGAAACTTTGTCTTAGTAAGTTTTTGTGGTCGAATTCGTAGCTGTTGTGGTTGCTCTTGTACATTTTATGTTCCCACGATTGTACATTGTCGACATCAACAGGACTCATCTAGACTCAATTGAAGAGAAAAATATCACAACGCATCTCAAAATATTCCCTCGTACGGAACTTTGGGTATGCACCAAGTAAGGCGTCCATTAAGCGAGCTAGTTTTGCGACTGTGCTACTTAGGGGACCTCTACTTAGCCGATATTCGGTTCGTTGCTTAACGCCTTGAGGTAGCCTTGGTTACCTCTGTTACCACGACCAGAAAACATTTCGATAGAATTAACCTATTTTGGAGCTTAATCCTCTGCTTCGATGCTGAAGTGTAGTCTCTCAGACACCATTTTCCCAGATCAAAATATATATATGTATTAGATATTTATTAATGAACTTTTTTTCGATTTAAACTGGAAATTCTCTATTGTACTCTTTAATGAAATAGTCATATAAATCAACTGTATGTCCAAAAATAGGCGTTCTTAGTGATCAATGTTATTGAAGCTCAGGGAAAAATGTCGAACCTTCGATGTCAGTCGCAGAGGGTTAATCATCTCTCACCGATATCTGACCTTAGCTTTGCAGATCGTGCTGAAATTATTTGCATTTAGTGTCCATTACCACCCGGCACATCGACAGGGGTTCACCCGGTTAAGTTTTTACCGGCCTATACTGCCTAGAATTATGTTAAAAGGTACTGCCTTAGTCATGGAGCGAGGAACGGAGCAAAGGCTCGACGTCCACAATTTCAGCAAAATTTCTATCTCAGATAAATGTGAAAAAAAAAAATAAAAAATTAAAAAAGTACTTATACAGTCTATGAAATTCTGTGTCAACTAAAATTAATTTCATTACTTGTTTGTGTTAAAGTTAATAATTTTAGTACTAAACGACCATAAAAAAATATTCAAAGTTAAGTTACAATAAAATATCTCTTTCTATTTGCTGCGGTCAACTGCTTGAGATTTCCACTTAGCGATTAGCTGTGTATGAATACGCTTTTATATTTGCTTATCTGCGCATGAAACTTCTACAACCACTAAGAAATGTGTGCGCTGCATGCAAATGAATTACAAGTGCCCGCGTAGCTACTTAAATTATAAAGAGTTTCACATATCTACTAATTCAACAACAGTCACTGAGTGCCCGCATCCGCAAAAGCGCGGCGTTCGAAAATGCAACAAAATGTTTGATGTGTCAAAAACAAAAACCCTATAACAACAGCTGTCAAGCCGCCTGTAAGCGATACACCGCCACCCGTACAAACAAAGTCAGATAAATATAGTAGGTACTAATGTGTGGTAACACCCCTTCAGTTGTTTGGCTCACCACCCTCGCTTCGGTTCACCTCAGCCCATACATTGCCGCGGCATTGAAATTTTAATAAATAAAGTATGTACATACGTATGTATGTATGTATATGCAGATGAATTTTGCTTCCAATCACTTGCCACAAAATACATTAGTGCCGATAATAGCATTGTAAATAGGAAAGTGTTCGCACACATGTCCATCCAAAAACAAATAATTCTGTGTATATTTGTACATATGTACATTAGGGTTGCCAACATTTTCTTAGATATTTATAGTACTTTTTCAAAACCATCTGAAGAAATATAGTACGTACACTTCAAATATATATAGTGTTTTATTTAATCCTAAAAGAAAAAACACTTTTTTTTGTATACATCTTTGTGCTTTCTTTTGCATTTCTTTTATAAAAAAATATATTTCTTGGAGCCTTTGGCAGTTTTTAACATACAAAAAAAATTAAAAGTAATATAAATCAAAAGTTAATTTTTTGTATACTATATTTTTTCCAACAGACTGTGAAATAGTACACTACTATAAATAACAGTACTGCTGGCAACCCTAGTGTAATGTACATACTTGCATTCGAATAATTTAATGTTTGCCTATACACATTAACGCATAAGCGTACAGCCATATGTTCAAACCTATTGTACTCGTATGTTTGTAGATTTGTATCGAAATATTAGTTTGCTGCAGCCATAAGCCCACATACGTATTATACAAATGGGTAATTTATAGGTATTTACATACATACATATATACTTACACACCTGCAATCATGCCATATTGCATGACTAAGTACTTTGATGTTGCTGCAGTTTTCTATTATTGCCATTGTTTTTGTTGTTTCCTCTATGTGTGTGTTGACAGCCATGTCACTTTCGGTGTGTTTTGTGGTGTCTATTATGCAAATATTTCGAAGCTTGTAATCAACTCATCATCGTCATTACTATCATCATTACCAAGATCATCATGATAACCAATGGTAATTGCTAATATAGCCAACTAGTTTCTAATGCCATGAACAAAAATAACATATCTCCGGTGATACTGCAAAACGGTATATGTCTATTAGTAGCCTTGACATTTAGATGGTCTCTTACTTGCATCGGAATGCATTTGCAAATCCTTACACCCTAATAAACGAATAACAAAATTGTCTACCTTTGGCTGATGAAGATGAACGATTGCCAGGAGCGATCAGATTTAGATAACAGATCAATTAGGCACCAGAGGTAATAAGCGACATAGAACGCTTTGCAGTATCACCGACGATATAGTGAAAGAAGAGAAATGTACACTAGACCATACCAACTTACAAAAAAATAAACAAAAAATTTCACCGCACACCCCCGGGTCGTAAGTATTTGTGCAAGACAATTTCAAACAAAAAATTTTATAAAAAATCTCCCGTAATTTGAATGATTCTTGGATGAAGATGAAGATGAAGATGAAGATGAAGATGAAGATGAAGTTGAAGATGAAGACGAAGATGAAGATGAAGATGAAGATGAAGATGAAGATGATGATGAAAATGAAGATGAAGCTCCACAATACATTATATTCCAACCCTATCGGACACCCCAACAACCAAAATTAAAATATGAAGAATGATTCCTTATTAAGCAGAAAAATATTATTAAATGAGCCGTTTAGATTGAAAGTGGCATAAGTCATTTCGTGCCATTTGACTTCAGTGATCATTTGTCCGTATCTGAAGGCGTCTGTTATTCGTTAAACTTCGTCAGTCAGAGGTAACAAGTTTTGCCATTAGTTTATGGCGGTATAACACGGATCTATGCTGCTAGAAGTAGCCAACCATTAAAGCACAAGTGCTCGAAATTACTTATGTAACTTTCAAAATAATCGGCTCCCACATGATTTAGTGAGCTATACGGGTAATAGCAAAAAGTTTCACTTGAGTTGCGCGAGGGATCCACCACACAACTTTTTTCTTGTNTTGCAATAACTTTGAGTTCGAAATAAAAAAAAAAAACATCTACAGACATCCACAACCCGTAAGCAAAATATTATTTGTGAGGAAGAAATTATTTTCCGGCGATTAACACCTTTGAAAATAAATTTACATGCCTTTTAATCTTTTCCTCGAGTATTGATTGTCATGCCAATAGAGTAAAAATATGTGTTTTTTCCAACACCAATAAAAAAAAAGCTTAGCTGTGGGTCTTTGAACCAGCTGCCACTTTTTGAAGATTCCGTCGAAAGATAGCATATATGTATGTATGTACATATGTAGCAACATATGACAATGATGTAAGTACAAAGCAACATGCAAGCCAGTACAAAACGTATTTACTTGGTTACAAATATATATTTATAGACGTATAGGAGTTCGAAGTATGTACATATGTACATACATACATACGTATATACTCACGTCTCTATTAATGTGCTTTGCATACGAAAAATGCGGCTATCATTGACCGATGTCCTATAGTGAATAATTTATTAGGGCATTAGTTGCTGGCGTGATTTCCGATTCGAATTTAATATTTATAGTTGTTTGAGTAAATTTAACAACTTTTATGAAGCACGCATGCCAGCGAAGGTAAAAAAGAATTATTTTAAAGTGGTGCGTAGCGGCAGAAAACAATACTTTTTTTTTTGGTAAAAGAACTTTTGTTTGTTTTGTAAACAAACTATTGATGATATGTGGACATAGATATTTATATATATATATATGTACACGTACAGATAACATACATATGTAAGTATGTTATTCTTGTATATGTTTGGATATATGAATGAGTATGTTATGGTGATTTCGTTTCTCCCAAAAACTGTTGCCCTGCCGCGGTGCAAAATGAGTTTGATGTTACACTCAACCCTCTAAAAGGGTATGTTTTTGCCTTGTTGTGCCTATTTGCCTTACAAAATTTTGACATTTTAAGAAACGAACAATTTTCTCACAGTTTGCCTTTATTTAAGAATCGAACACGAAAAGAGAAAGGGGTAATCAAAACGCGACATTTTTCGGTAAAAACGAAATCGCCATTAGACTTCAAAGCAATTTGCATATTGTGGAAATGTGAGGGAAATAATAATGTTCTGTTTTTAATTCAATATTAATTATAGATAAACAAACATGTGTAGATACTAACTATTTTAAGTATTTATGTATGTAACATATATAAATATGTAAATATACATATATGGATATCAAAGCTGGCGAAAGGAAACGGTAAAATGTCGTGATTGTTGTTAGGATTTTATTATATAAATTTTAGGTACGTTTTTGGCTTAAGGAGTATTTCCCTTCATTTTCGTTTCATTGACTCTTGCTGAATGGTTTTATGTACACAAGTAAGGTTTAATTACCAAGCAAAGTTGTTAGCAACCAACTGTAGTTGAAAATATATTATGCATAAATACATATATATGTATATACAAACATGTACAAAGCTAAACTTTTGCTTTAAGTCACCGTAAATCACAAATACTCTCAAGTAAAAGTTTCTTGAAGGAAATTTCGTAAAAGTAATTGAAGAAATTGTGAACAAGAAAACTAAGAGCAAACATACGTACATATGTATATACCTTTAAACATACTACATATGAAGGCACTTATGTAAGTGTGTTCTAAGTCAATGTCATGGTAAACATGTAAGTATGGAAAAAAATTTGAAGGACAGGAATGCAAGCAAAAGAATAAAATAAGAAAATATGCAGTTCAAGATATACTAGGCTAAATATTTAAAATATATAAACATTTATTTTCAATTTCAACCCCAATCGCCTTTAAGAAATAACAAGTAATTGTTTAGCAAAAAACAAACTTCGACTTCAATTCTCATATAAAAATTTAAGATTATCGTTAATTTCTTCACGATCCAATTAACGGATCTAAACAAAATTGAGGCACCCCCTTTCCGATGAAAAAATAATTATCGAAATCGGTTAAAGTGATCCAAAGTTATGCGGTAACATACATAAAAAAAAATATATATACATATATTCCGACGAACTAATAACCTTCTCGCTTTTGTGAAGTCGGTTAAAAACTAAGAGCTCGAAAGAGCTGAGAAAAATATCTAGTTTGCAATGAATGTCGTTCTGTGGGCCAGAGAGAGTTTTTACCCTGTTTCCGCCTTTATAAAATTTATAATTTTAAAAATATTGAAAAAAAATTAGGTGCCCCCACTTTTACTCAATGTTTTGCTTAGCTTTCCTCTTCCTTTTTTTAATCGTTGGTGGGTTATTTTGAGGGGCATGTTCGGGGTAGTACTAGTAAGTACATCTGTCGGGGAAGAATGCACTAGAAAAGAACTTTTTTTTTTATACTAATGGGACCAAGAATCGAAGCTCGAAATAAATGCTTTAAAACGGTGAGAGGCACCGCCTTGCCTGCGGGCACAGCTCTTTTAAGCTTTCTAAACATTTTGGATAATCGCGGGTCATAGTAAAAGCTCTCTCTGCCCAATGCTGCTTTGAAAGGTGGTGAGTGCCGGCCCGCCCGCGAGCAAAGCTCTTTTAAGCTTTGTATCTATGTATCTATTTGGTATAGAAAGCTTCAAAGAGCTTTGCCTGCGAGGAAGCTGATGCCCACCACCGCCTTAAAATATGCATATACTTATGTCAGTCGCGACCAAAACATGTACCGCAGAAAAAACTTTTTAAAGCTTTCTGTAGATTCTCTTTGAACTGACCCATATTAAAAGCTCTCCCCAAGCGTCACTGATCTATGCGATCTGAGAGAACTTTTACTCTGTGCACGCTCCTATGAAAACTATTGAAAAATTTTAAACGCTTCTCTCGTGCACGTGTAATTTAGTTGATACTCGTATACGGTAGTAATGATATGAGAGAGCTTTCGCCTGTGAAATAGATTACGTGAGAAACGCATCTGTGAATGTGTTGCATATTTTTAAGTACAGCCGTTACTGTTTCAGAGAATATTGCGGATAAAAATTTAACGGCCTCCAGAACTCCACTTCAGTGTTCTGATTGCCCTTTGTAATTTATGTTCATTTAGAAAATCTTATATTAAATATTACTATTTGATTCGAGCTTCAACTTGGCTTGTTAGCCATCTGATTAATGGGGCCTTGAAAATGTATATTAAAAAGATGTCACAGGTAATAAACAAAATTGCACAGTTTCAGTCCCCTTAGCGGATGTTCTTAGCAAGCACGGTTCGCTTTCGGATACTGAACCCCTACCACTGCAGAAGTTCCTCCTCGGAATTATATATTTTCGATTTCATTAAAAGCTATTTTCACATTACAGATTTGGCGAAGCAGAAATGCATCCAAATAGCTGAATTAAAAGACAAAACTAACAGAAAATTTTGACAAAACGACACTGTCAAGCGTTAATTGATACCAGGAATGTTCTGTGGATGACGCTGCTAACCATTTAAGTAAATACCAACTACAATTTTCTAAATTATTCCAATTCTAGCACCAATTCGGCAATCAATATGCAAAGCATGCGCTGTGGTTAATAGCAACAACAACAATAGCAAGAAAACATGACTATCAAGCAGCATGCCCGCATGCAAGCATATACATATATGTATATACAAAAAATACATATCTACAAAAAATATGTATCCACGTATGTATAAAACAACAGCTGTGACTTTATTTCAATTCCAAAATAATCACACATACAAACGCCCATACATACATTTATATATTAACGAACCAAATACTCTTGCGACAATAGGGGTATTCACGCTCCGGTGCATACTGTCTGGCATGGTGCATAGATAGCATAAATAGCATGATTGTTTGACTAATTTTGTTGTTGTTAGAATACATGAAATAACAACAAAATTATGCTATCTATTCCCTGTGCTAGACAGTATGCACCGGATCGTGAATACCCCTAATGTAATTGCATAGGTGCTTGTATAAATATATGAAAGTACATATGCGCGTACATAAGTACATATGTACTGATGAATTCTTTAAACGTACTAACCGCCCTTTTGTCTACTCCCACAGACTTGTACTTACATATGTACATACATACATGCATATGTATGTAGAATATCTATTTATTATCAGCACCGAAAACGACCGCAGCACGTAGCAATCCAACAACGAATTGTAGTAAATTTTGTGGCAACAAACAAAATGAAAAGAGTACGACAAAACTAGAAACAATGCTAAATAAAGTACGTAACTATATCATAAACTATTGAGCAATATATATATATCTCTATTTATTTTTGTAAAGCATTTTCTATATGCACGATATGCTCATATTGGTATTGCGCCTGGAGATATGCAATTAAATTTACAAATTGTTTATAGAAATTATTATACATATGTATTTACATATATTTTTTTAAATCTATAAAATTAGTCAAAGAAATTTTGAAACCTTAAGATGGGTTTTAACGTTTAAAAGCATTTGACTATGCATTGGTGCGCTTATTGTTAGCTAAAATCTTTCAAATGGGCTCAGCGCCTACGGATGTGCTACGATTTGTTAATCATAAATCAAAATTAGGTTTCTATACATAAGAAAAATTTAAATGTCTTTTTGTGGGTTTGCGAATATTCCTTCAAAATGGATTTAACATGTTTAGATCTATGCTTCGTTCTGATAGATCAAACAGTTGTACGGGTTCAGATCAAAATGTGGCCTCGGAATACCTAAAAGTTAAATTTAGTGACAAAAGAGAATACATTTGTACATATGTATCAATATTGTGAATAACTTATGTAAATAAGGAAATATTTTTAATTATCAGAGCTGCCACCTGTCTGAAAACTTAAAAAGTTTTGTATTATCATAGTGGATTAAAAAAAAATTATAAAAAGTGTGCGAAAGACCACTCAAATTAAGAAATATTTCGGCAAAGCGTTGCTCCCTATCTAACAAACTGAAATTGTTGATATATGAAAATTAATTAAAACTCATACGTATATCTATTTATAACGAAAAACGTGCATTTAGAAACCACATATTTTTGAATGGTGTTGCCACCTATTTGAAATTGATTTGAAGAAGTTCAGATACGAATATGTACAAGGTGAGAAGGATTAATTTAAATCTTAGTATGAAAATAGTTTTAAAGAGAGTTGCCATAGTTTAATAAAACTAAAGATAAAAATACACGATAATTTAGATTAGCTAAAATTAAAATATGGTGAAAATTTTAGGTAAGGAACTGTTCTGTCCCTTATTTAGTTGTATTCTGTAAACTTTTGTAAACTAAATTAAGTTTATTTCATTCTATTTTATTTCCCTTTTTATAATCTCAAAACTTTTAAAGAATTTTTTTTTTGTTAAATATTGATTAATTTTTAAAAGGTTTGAAATTTTCTTAAAGTGCGGTTAAGCGTGACAGTGCAAGCGCTTTTTCTAGATATTTTTTAATTTGAAAAAGTTCAAATGCAAATATTTATTTGGCATGGGAATATTTTTAAATAGGGTTGCCATATTTTCTTCTTCTTCTTTTTTGGCGCTGTAACCGCCTAAGCGATTTTGGCCGAGTTCAGCAAAGCACGCCAGTCGTTTCTCCTCTGTGCCAACTGACGCCAATTGGAAACGCCAAGTGAAGCCAAGTCCTTCTCCACCTGATCTTTCCATCGCAGTGGGGGCCTCCCTCTTCCTCTGCTACCACCAGCGGGTTCCGAGTTGAATACTTTCAGAGCTGGAGCGTCGGTGTCCATTCGAACGACATGACCAAGCCAGCGGAGCCGCTGTATTTTAATTCGCTGCACTATGTCCATATCGTTGTAAAGCTCATACAGCTCATCGTTCCATCGTCTGCGGTACTCGCCGTCGCCAACGCGTAAAGGACCGTAAATCTTCCGCAAAATCTTTCTCTCAAACACCCCAAGAGCCGCCTCATCGGATGTTGTCATTGTCCATGCTTCTGCGCCATATACCAGCACGGGCATGATGAGTGACTTATAGAGCGTGGTTTTCGTACGTCGAGAGAGGACTTTACTCCTGAATTGCCTACTCAGTCCAAAGTAGCACTTGTTGGCAAGAGTGATTCTACGTTGGATTTCAATGCTGACATTATTATCGGTGTTAATGCTGGTTCCCAAGTAAACGATATTTTATTAAAACTAAATATAAAAATTTGAATTTTGATAAAATCATAAAAATGTTGCATAAACAAATCCAAAAAATATTTTGCAATTAATTTATTTTCGTTGCGTGAAGTATTTAAATATTAATGCATTAGACATTTTGTGACTGTTTTGTGCGCACTTTAGCATTTCTAGTAAATTTTTCAGGTCATAGATTTTTATATAAGCATAAAAATATTTGGTAGCAGAATTGAAAGTGGAATTTTCTGCATTCACCGTGTAAACAGACAGAAAGTTCGACTTTTGGAAATCAAAACTGCTTTCAAAAGTAACTTTATATGCAATGTGCTGCAATCTCTTTTAGAAATTCTTGAGTGTGACAGACTACTTGAGAGGTACTTGCGCTTGCCACGTCTAACACCCACTTTAGTTTCTTTCTTTTTCCTTATTTTCATGCCGCTGCACATTTATTCTCGAAAAGATCGCAAAATTTAATTACAAGTCA
>NW_016174636.1:0-10760 GCF_001687245.7 Rhagoletis zephyria
GCTTATTTGAAAATTAATACATGAAATATTGTGCATGTATAGGATTATTATGTCATTAACCCATAGGCAATGACTAGTGCAAAAGTACCCCCAAATGTTTGTTGATATATTTGAATAGTAAATTTTAACAGCGAAATTCGTAAAGAAAATAATAAAACAAAAATAATGTTGATTACTACATGGGAGGTGGTCGTGGTTATAGACAGATTTCACCAAAATTTAATACTGTCCTAAATTATACCAAAGGCAACTTCGGCACCGACTTTCGTTAAAATATCTAAATTTTGTTCGAGTTAGCGTGTTTACAAACAGACACGACTGAACCAATTCATTTCGTCATTCTGAATATTTTGATAAACATGTATTTAAGAATATGTGTATATACATTTTATACCATTGAAAAACGGCCTTGCTTATCTGCATAAACCTTTCCTGCATTAGTTAGAGCGTCGATATATAACTTTGGGTACATATTTCATAAAATCTTTTGAGGTCTCCACTATAAGAGTGGTATATTTTTAAATTAGAGAGTTCTACCTTTAAGCTAAGTAATACTTGTTTTACCCCCTAATTTATGGGTCCATTTTCCAAAATCAGCCCACCATTATTCACTCAAAGTTGTGTTTGGAACCAGATATGACTTATGTAGGAACTGCATCCGGTTATAATCGCTTACGCTGCAAGCCTGATTTGCTAGGAATTTTGTTTTTCTCGTTGTTTTATTTTATGTGTCTTGAAAATATTTTCCACTATAAGAAAATATTGAAATTGGATTTCAGATGAGAATACCTATTCTTTTCGTACTAAAGGGGATTTAAATGGGAAAAACAGGGGATTTCAATAAGCTGTAATAAAAACTTACAAGTTGGCGCTAATTTTACGTTCGCGTACTTTTTGTGATATATTTCAAATTGATCGTTTCTCTTCTGCAAGTTGCTGCTGGATAATTATTACTAGAGATCTTTGCGAACAGACGTTAGTCTTGATTACAGGAAAATTACGAAATTCAAATTGTCTGTTGCTAGCGCTCAGAAAATAGATGACACTGGTAAGGGTTGATGGACTGGCAGTGTTGCCAGCAGTTTACTGAAGGCGGCGCCATCTGTTTTTCAGTATTGCACTCGCACAAGTTATGCTAACTTCCAGGCCAGCGTGGTCGAAAAATAATTGGGCTATTCACAAGGTGTTGTGAAGTTATATTTTCCTAACAAAAGTTGTGTTAAAACACGACGGTTGTGAACACCTGTTACGATTATTTATTATATCTCAGCACTTAACCTCACATAACACCGAATAAACATANATTATTACTAGAGATCTTTGCGAACAGACGTTAGTCTTGATTACAGGAAAATTACGAAATTCAAATTGTCTGTTGCTAGCGCTCAGAAAATAGATGACACTGGTAAGGGTTGATGGACCGGCAGTGTGCCAGCAGCTTACTGAAGGCGGCGCCATCTGGTTTTCAGTATTGCACTCACACAAACTATGCTAACTTCCAGGCCAGCGTGGTCGAAAATTAATTAGGGGATTCCCTTAAACGCGAAGAGCAGAAAACTCGAAAACCTCGAAAGTTTTCGAGGCTGTTTTTGGGAATGCACCTTTTTTCAGCCTCGTAAACAATGGAGAAATTCCGAAGTTTGACAGCTCATTCAGAGTTTTTTGTATAATGGGCTGTTTTTGCTTACGCGTAAAAGCACATTTAGCGCATTTAGCNCTATTCCAATCTAAGTGATTTTCACCGCTATGTGATCGGTATGTATGGGTTTAGTTTCGTACATAAAGGAGATATATGGCAAAAACTGGTATCTTAACAATCAGTGCTATAGGAGATAAAGCTTATACAGCATAGATTTTGACGATTTTCTCAGTAGACTTTGTATTATTATTTATAAAATATCTTACGAAATTTATCGGTTTTAGCTGTTCAAATAAAGGAGTTTTACAGTAAAATCCCATATCTGAACAATCAGATGTATGGAAGATATATGTTGTAGTCATCCGATCCTTGTTATTTTCACTGTAAGTATTCTGTTAATAATGAGTGAAAATGGTGCGAAATTTCATGTTCCTAGCTGCATAAATGGAGGAGTTATGATAAAAGACCTCATATCTGAACAATCAGTTGTATGGGGGCTGCAGGTTATAGTGACCCGATCTTTGTTATTTTCACTGTAAGTCTTCTGTTGATAATGAGTGAAAACAGCGCGAAATTTCATGGTCCTAGCTACATAAATGGATGAGTTATAACGAAAAATCTCATATCTGAACAATCAGTTGTATGGGAGCTATATGTTATAGTGGTCCGATTCTTCCGGTTCCGACAAATGATTAATACATTATAAAAATACACCCACCTACCAAATTTGATCCGGATATCTCGAAAACTGAGAGACTAGATTGCATACAAACAGACAGACAGACAGACAGACGGACAGACGGACAGACGGACAGACGGACATGGCTAAATCAACTCAGCTCGACGTTCTGATCATATAAGTATACATTTTCATGGGTCTATCTCTTTTTGTTCTGGTACTTACAAACATCGGACCAAAGTTATAATACCATTTCATGCTCATGAAAGGTATAAAAAATTAGCCCTGTTCGCGTACGCACTATCCAGTAAATCCAGTACTAATTTTACTGATTTTTTACTGGATGACGTTTTCGTACGCAAAAACTTGCAAGAAACTAGCAAAAGAGGGGAAAATGAGTGAGCAAAAATGACAGCTAAACTTGCAAGTTTACCTGGATTTTTACTGGATAAATTTTTACTAGCAACTATTTGCTAGTAAGAAAAACAGCTGATGGCATGATGCTAAATCACATTAAGAAAATAATTGTTTGTGGTGCTTTTAGAGTTGCAATTGGCTAAATAAACCTATTTAAATATATAATAAGATGGAAAACACTAGTTTTCTAAGAAAATTGCATCGGAAAATAACAAATTAATCAGCTGTTCATAAAACTAGCACCTTCTTGCTGGTTTTTCGTTTTCGTACTTGCATATTTCACTCATTGGGAGCAAATATTGGTTTACACTCCGAAATTTGGTTACTGGATATTTTTTGTTGGAGAATACGAAAACACAACTATTATTCTATTCCCTTGTCAAATCAAGTCAAGTCACCGTACCATAGGAAATTGGTTTTTACGAAATTAAAGCTTCTAAGGTGTGTTCGTACAGAGATTAATCGAACAATTTATACTGAGAGAGAAATATACTCATAGTTATGTTCGAAGACAAAGCAAATAGCTATTAATAATTCTTAACCAAATTTTCGTGGTTTGCTTTGGATGTTACATATGTATATTCGATTCGATCATTTCAAATGGGGCTGTTTGGGTAATTTATTTTTAGCAAAAATTAAAAAAACGGTAACTTTGTTTACTTGTCGGGCAATATTTTTCTCATAGGGATATACATTGGATCCTTGGCTCTCCTGGCGTCTCCTTTCTTGGCTATTTAAAGCCAAAGGGTAAGCTCACTCAATAGGGATTTCCAGCATATGCTAAAATTATTAAAAAGCTATCGGTCTGACATTTGATCAGATAAGAATTACGAAACTATCTGAACTCCAAATGCTTATAAAAAACGGGATGCTTTTTCAAAAAAAATAACAATATTCTGATCCGATTCCACTGGCGGCCACGACCTTGAAAACACAACTTTGTTCAAAACTTTCTTTCTGGAAAACAATAATTTATTTATTGTATTTATTTATCGTTTAAACACGATCTCGTGATTATGCTAAATTATAATTGTTTCTTAAAAATGCTTGATTCGGATAACGGATGTCTAAAATTCCGCGTTCGCAACATCCCTGATATTAATTATAGTAAAATTACAAAATTCAAAATATCTGTTACTAACGCTCAGTAAATAGATGACGCTGTCGCGAGCTGATGCTTGTATGATAATGAAACAAAGGTGCTGGCAGTGTTGCCAAAAGCGTTACTGAAGGCGTCGCCATTTGTTTTTTTTAGCAGCAATTCAATAAAATATCCGATTGTATTCTAGCGTTACCCCATATTATGGAAATTGTGCTGTTCGGGTGTTAATTCAAGTCACTGTACCACAGCAAATTGATGTTTACGATATTAAAGGTACTAAGGCGTGTTCGTGCAGAGCTTGATCAAACAATTTATACTACGCTGTCCGTTCGAAAACAATTCAAATTGCAACAAATATAGATAAATAATAATTTACATCGAAGGACACGTTCCACAATATTCTTTACAAATAAAGTTTGAANCAATTGTCTGTTGCTAGCGCTCAGAAAATAGATGACGCTGTTAAGCGGTGATGGACTGGCAATGTCGCCAGCAGGTTACTGAAGGCGGCGCCATCTATTTTTCAGTATTATTGTCACTCCATCACCTTTTCGATTGTATTTTTTTGCACAGCTGGGATATAATCGAATTGAAGTTACAGATTCCCCAAATTCTGAAACAGCCAAGGATTCTTTTTCGTCTGACACATCTGGTATGGCTTGTAAGCGCTGTTTAAACAACGATCTCACCATTATACTAAATTATAATTGTTTCTTAAAAATAAACAAAATTCAAAATGTCTGTTTCTAACGCTCAGTAAATAGTTGATGCTGTTGGGAGCTGATGTTTGTATGATCATCAAACAAAAGTTGCTGGCAGTGTTGCCAAAATGGTACTGAAGGCGGCGCCATCTGTTTTTTAGTATGACAGCCATGCAATAAAATATCCGATTGTTTTGAATCCCGCGATGCTGTTAGACGGAAAACTTCATTCATAATGAATAAAACTCCTTCGGAATAAAGCATTCTACCAGAAAAGTGCAGTTATACTAAAACAGCTAAGCGAATTGGCATCTAAACGGATTGTACCGTAGTAAACTAATTTTAATTTAGAAATTTGGTCGTTACCTTACCCCACCTAATACTAATAATTGAACAAGATTTGTAGTACAAGTGATGATCAATATACTATATTAGTTAAAGCACGATAAAGCTAAAAGTATGGCACAGAAGGATGCCTTAATGTAAACAAAGAAAATAGTTTTTCTCCTTTAAATTATGCTGAACTGAATATTTGAGTAGTCCACTTGCAAACAGCGTTATGTGATTTTATAATAGAAAGCCATAAATTTGAAAAAACGACTACGACAACAAGTAGCATTTAAATCGAATCTTTTTTATTATTACCTGAAAATTTTTATAAATACGAGCCTTATAAAATTATAACATAACATACCATGACATAAGATAACATTAACAGTCTACACGACNACCTGAAAATTTTGATAAATACGAGCCTTATAAAATTATAACATAACATACCATGACATAAGATAACATTAACAGTCTACACGACCTAAAGCAGTTTTCTAGGTTCTTTTGAGAGTATATAAATAAGTATGATAGCGACTTTTGGAAGAAGAGTTAACATTTTATGCTATTTTTTCAGAATATAAAAAGATTTTGCACTGTGTTGTTAGTGGACATGAAACTACTTTAAATACTGGTACGTAATCCACCGAAAACTAAAAATCTAAAAATTTTACATAGCGCACTTTGCAAGTGTATTACTGTTTTATATTTTTATTTGTTTACCCCGAACGACGTCGGGTGCTCTGCTAGTATCATATAAATTGTCATAGGGACAATTTATGATTTGTCACACGCACACGTACTAAAGGGGATTTAAATGAGGATTTTAAAAAACAGGGGATTTCAATAAGCTGTAATAAAAACTTACTAGTTGGCACTAATTTTACGTTCGCATACTTTTTGTGATATATTTCAAATCTTTTCTGCAAGTTGCTGCTGGATAATTGTCACTAGAGATCTTTTCGAAGAGACGTTAGTCTTGATGACAGGAAAATTACGAAATTCAAATTGTCTGTTGCTAGCGCTTAGAAAATAGATGACGCTGGTAACGGTTGATGGAATGGCAGTTACCAGCAGCTTACTCCAGGCGGCGCCATCTGATTTTCAATATTGCACTCACACAAACTATGCTAACTTCCAGGCCAGCGTGGTCAAAAACGTACATAAGGAAATTATTCTATTCCCTTGTCAAATCAAGCCGTACCACAGGAAATTGGTTTTACGAAATTAAAGCTTCAAGGTGTGTTCGTACAGAGATTAATCGAACAATTTATACTGAGAGAGAAGAAATATACTCATAGATATGTTCGAAGACAACGCAAATTGCTATTAATAATTATTATCCAAATTTTCGTGGTTTGCTTTGGATGTTACATATATTCGATTGAATCATTTCAAAGGGGGCTGTTTGGGTAATTTATTTTTAGCATAAATTTAAAAAACGGTAATACATTGGATCCTTGGCTAAAAACTTCTGGGGTAAAACTGTCCCCCTACGTCTCCTTTCTTGGCTATTTAAAGCCAAAGGGTAAGCTCCCTCAATAGGGATTTCCAGCATATGCTAAAATTATTAAAAAGCTATCGGTCTGACATTTGATCAGATAATAATAACGAGACTATCTGAAATCCAAACGTTCATAAAAAAACCGGGTGCTTTTTAAAAAAATAACAATATTCTGATCCGATTCCACTGGCGGGCACGACCTTGAAAACACAACTTTGTTCAAAACTTTCTTTCTGGAAAATAATAATTTATTTATTGTATTTATTTATCGTTTAAACACGATCTAGTGATTATGCTAATTTATAATTGTTTCTTAAAAATGCTTGATTCGGATCCACGGATGTCTAAAATTCCGCGTTCGCAACATCCCTACGCTCAGTAAATAGATGACGCTGTCGAGAGCTGACGCTTGTATAATAATGAAACAAAGGTTGCTCTCAGTGTTGCCATCTGTTTTTTTAGCAGCAATTCAATAAAATATCCTATTGTATTCTAGCGTTACCCCATATTATGGAAATTTTGCTATTCGGGTGTTAATTCAAGTCACTGTACCACAGCAAATTGGTGTTTACGATATTAAAGGTACTAAGGCGTGTTCGTGCAGAGCTTGATCAAACAATTTATACTACGCTGTCCGTTCGAAGACAATTCAAATTGCAACAAATATAGATAAATAATAATTTACATCGAAGGACACGCTCCACAATATTCTTTACAAATAAAGTTTGAAACATGATACAATAATTTTTAGAAGGTAGTTTCACTTCTTCTTCTTATCCGCCATGTTAGCTATCTGACAGAAAACGTGTTTCGTATTTTTTGTTGTACCAACTTTTTCAAAAAAAAAAACCAGCTTTTGACGTTGGAAAAATAAAACAAAGAAAAGCCAAACATATAAGTAGAGAAATTTTCGAATATTTTGTAATAATTTTCTTCATAAAAAATTAACTGCTGCTTTCGTGGATATTGCAACACACGGAATAGATGTAAGGACACAGCAATAGGAGCCACCGCACACCACAGACTTTATCGGCCGCCTATTTAAATGATATGGCTCGCTTGAAATATGTACATGAAGATGTATGGAGGTGCGCACATTACACCAGCTTAATCGCTCTGACCAATAAGTTGTGGTGCAGTGGAAAGACTAGCGAGCACATCTAAATTGGCGGCCGATAAAGTCCGTGGTGTGCGATGGATGTAATCCATTATAAACAAGAAATATCGCTGTTATATTTTCATTTTTATGATTTTTATTCATGTGATTAGCAGTGGCAAAAATGTATGTATAAAATACGTATATTTGTATTAAAAATTAAGTGATCAGTTATGAAAAATATGAATCTTTACATGTTCTGTTAAAAAATATCTAAAATAACCAGCGATAATCCTCAAGTTCTATATCGTAGCAGTGGCCACATTTCGTGTTTGTCACAGACACGGTTTATGTCAAAAATTTTTAAGTGAAACTACCTTCTAAAAATTATTGTATCATGGTTTGAAAGCTAAATAGCTACGTATACACTGTCATCCTCATAACGTATACATTGTGTTTGGTATAACGTATACGTTGTGTTGGGTATACCGTTTACATTGGGTTTTTAGAAAACATATATGTGAATAAATTTTCATTCGTATAACGAATTAGTAGTTTTTGATATAACGTGCGCGTTGTTTAAGTTACAGATTCCCCAAATTCTGAAACAGCCAAAGGAATGAGAAAGAAGAATTCTTTTTCGTCTGACACATCTGGTATGGCTTGTAAGCGCTGTTTAAACCTCTAGTAGGCTGAACCGCCTTCAGACGGTCGTTAACTAAACACCTTTATCGTGCACCTATAATAATTTTTTTCTATATTCGTAAGGCACGATCTTTAGACAAAAATCGTACCCTTACGGCGAAGTAAATTTGAATCCGTTATGTCAATCCGTTTTATTTTAATCGGCAGTTGTATTACAGATTGTGAAAGACACGGTTAAAATTAATTATTTCTTGCTATTTAGTAATTTCGTAATTAAAGAAATTTTTTCTTTTGAAAATTTCTTGATATAAAAATATTCGGTGGATTTCATAGTTAGATGCACCGTATTTTAATATAAGTTTTATAATTATGTCACCATTCGTCTACAGGCCGGCTTGCCGACATATAAAAACCCAGTTTGCATTTTTGTTGTTGTTGAACAAAATTCATCTCTAAAAATTAAAATTAACTAATAGTAAAATAAGAAATGTGATATAAAATAAAGCAAATGAAAATAAAATAAAGTAAAATTAAATATATAAATAAAATAAAATAAAAAAATATAAAATAAATAATAAAAACAAAAAATTTTTCGCAATCGCTCCAACCGAGTATCGAACCTGGCAGCTACAGGCTTACAGCTCGCAACTCTCACCACTCGGCTACCGCGTACGCGAAACTCGACTGCTTCGTTTGCTTACTTGTACAAAAGACTGGCCGTTTTTACCAGTGTTGTCATCCAAAATTCCCCGGATCCGAGTTAATTCCCCAAAATTTCGTGCATTTGTTCGGCTGCTTATGCTCATTTTAAAGTGGAAAATGCATGAATTAAAGCAAATTAAGGCTGGTTATGAAAATAATCGAGCCCGTTTGTCTACCGTATAACGCTCAGTAAATAGTTGATGCTGTTGGGAGCTGATGTTTGTATGATCATGAAACAAAAGTTGCTGGCAGTACTGCCAAAATGGTACTGAAGGCGGCGCCATCTGTTTTTTAGTATGACAGCCATTCAATAAAATATCCGATTGTTTTTAATCCCGCGATGCTGTTAAATGGTGTTCACATTGCACCATAAACTCGAGTTTGAGGTTTTGTGTTTATGAACAACTGTCAAGCGTTCACATTGGAGTGTTTCAGAAACCTAGAGTTTGATTTGACGTTTGTTTGTTGACATTTGCTTGTTTAATTTTTCTTGCTCACATCGTTCTTGTTTTTACCAAAATGTCTTCAAATATAAATATTATTTTGTTTATTGTGAAAATATATTTTACAACCATTCAAAAGTATGTAGAATTGGAAAATGCTTGCGCTGAAACCATTTCCCTTTAACGTGCACGAAGTGAGTTTTTATTGAATATGATGTGGTTTTGCTTGAATCAACAATGGATGATATTAACAATTTTGGAGAAACCGCATACTAAAATGCATTGGTAGACCAACATTTCCTAGTTCTTGTTATTCAATTGATTGCCAATGAAATGGGGAGGAGTTCTTTAGGAACAATTTTCGCATGAAGCGCAGTAGCTTCAACAAGCTATGCGGCCTTCTTTCATGTTTGGAAAGGAAAGATACAAATTTTCGGAAAGCAATTAGCCTTGAGAAGCGGGTAGCCATTGCTCTGTATGCCCTGGGATCATCTTCTGAGTACCGCAGTGTGGGTAATATGTTCGGAATTGCAAAATCGACTGTATGCTTAATCGTGATAGAGTTTTGCAAGCAAGCATGGATTGTATTACATCCTGTTTACCTTAATCACTTCCCTCTCAGTAGAGAAAAGATACGAGAGTGCATGTCTGGGTTCAACCAAATTGGGTTTCCTCAATGCATTGGTGCAATTGGTATGTTTTTATGGCGTAAATATATTTGTACGATTCACTCAATTGATTTTTCTCATTTAATTTTCTAAGATGGTTGTCACATAGAAATACATCCAAAACATGATGATTACTTCATTTACAAAGGGTGGTATTCCACCGTGCTTTTGGCTTTAGTTGACGCCAGGTAAATTTTCCTTCCTTTGAACTATATTTGTATGTCTGTATATTTTTAACGTAAATAAAACTACGCCTCTTTTGTAGATATCGTTTTCTTTATATTAATGTTGATAGTCCAGGAAAATGCAACGACTCATTCATTTACGAGAGGTCATTATTAAAGCAAGAGCTGCATAACTGTGCTTTGCTTAATAAAATGAGTATTCAATTGGAGTCAGTAAACATTCCGGTGTTAATACTAGGAGATTCTACATTTCGTCTATCCCCAAACTTAATGAAACCTTTTCCGTTTAGTCTTAACAACACCTCTGCACAAAAAAAATTCAACTATCAACTGTCTAAATGTCGCAGGGTAGTAGAAAATGCGTTTGGTCATTTAAAAGCACAGTAATGGGCTTAAAATTACCTTTATTTGCATATTGAACTTTTTTATATACATATATGTGTATACATATACCAATGTATGTGTGTTTATAGATTCCGCAGGGTTGGTAAAGGAATTGATAACAACATCCAAAATGCGAATGCAGTTATAAAGGCATGCTACACGTCACACAACTTTTTAATTGAGGAGAAAGATGACATGCCTACAATTTGGTTAAGCGAACAAACAAATATGGGCCGAAATACAAATTATCCAAATCACTCAACAA
>NW_016174638.1:0-10760 GCF_001687245.7 Rhagoletis zephyria
TTTGTTTTGCGTTTGACATTTCGAAGTTGAGGTAATAATTTTAGCTATCGTTTCCTCATTTTGCTACTTTGGAAACTTCCTAAATATTTCACAGGACAACAAGTAAAGAGATAATTTATTTAGAGACTGAAAATAATTATTTTAGACGAGTTGGAAGTGAGGTTTGAAGTCCTACAGTGCATAATGAAATTCTTTTGGTACTGAATTATGGGTTTTGAAGGATATTTTAAGCTGCGCTAACAATTTTTAAATTTAAATTATTTAATGTGATATGTATATAAATCTCATAGTATTTTTCCTTTAAAACCATTTCATACCACCAAGTGACGGATCCTACAATTCCCACATTTTATTTACACTGGAAAACATTTGTATGTATGTACTCAAGCATGATGACTGCAAAGAATATGGGGTATCTAAGTCTATAAGCACTCATGCGAATACTTAAGGCGGCAAAAAATTCGTACGCGCGCTGTTTTTTACTTTCACACAATCACTTAGTCAGTCATTCAGAGTAGCTTAAAATAACGAATGTGTCGCAATTTACCCTAGCGGAAGAAGAGGCAGAGCTATAGAAATAAGCAGAGGGAAGTAAATGGAAAAATGTCCCCATCGCAAACAACAGAAAGCTCATGTGTTGCGACAGAAAATGAGCGGTAAATTAGCTTCAAGTACTTCAAAATTTATGAAAATGACATAGAGCACTCACACAAAATGCGCACACACACAGTAGCATAAATACTTAAGCGCATTCATAGTCAAGTGACTCACTTTCATCATTTCCCATCAGAGGAGCAGAAGATTTTTAGATACTTGCTAGCATCTTGAGAAAGTGCCAATGTGCTTTTTTAAGCTTAAGTGCAAGTGGGGAGTGAATATATGTATGTACATAGATTTCAGAAAATCAGCACACACACACACACACACACACACACACACACACACTGTTATCATGCGCCTAAAAGCGCGCCATGCTAAACATGTGCGGCACACGCAGCTGAACGAGCGAATTTTTATGACAAATGAACTACAAAGCAGTGCAAATCTAGGCAAATGAGTGCCACGTGAAGTGGGGGTACATATCTATGTACATACATATGTATGTAAATGAAGATGATGTAGCTTCAAGGTGCACTGTAAAAGAATGTGAAATGTAGCTGCCTGAATTGTGGGATGGTGCGGCGCTTATGAGAAGACCTGTGTGCTTGTGGGCACATAGCGGCATTGGGGAATTTACGGAAATTGGCAATGTTCAAGGAGTGCAAAAGTCCTTAGGTACTTGGCTAATGAGCTAAGTGTAAATTAAGCGCCTAGAGTGTTGCGGCATTTTGAGGAGCACTTAAGCGAAAGTATGTTTGTTTATTTTTTAATGAACTTAATTTGAAAAATTTAGACTTTGGCCAACTGAAAAGCAGAACCATCTTTGTACAATCAAAAATCGCGCTTTATAAATCATGCATTGTACATAAACTTTTTTGTGGAGCAGAGATGCAAATGATTTGGATTCCTTCGAGAGAACTATTCTTTACGGGTTTTACGTGTATGTTCGCGTGAGCGACAGATACCGAAGAAGCTGGCCTGACAAACGGAGCTTTATAATGGCATGGATGGAGTCTAAAGCTTAAACTGGCTTGTATCATGGGTATACAAAGAAAGTAAGGGAGTCTACGGGCACAATGGAAATGCCAGATAGGGAAGGAACTGGCGTAGCTTCGCAAAGGAGAGAATAAATCGGCGAAGTTTTCAGTTCTTGGTCTACATAAGCTAGATGTGGTGCTCCGCGCAGTTCCCATCTTAAATATCCAACCTTTTTGATAAGCTTCTGGCCAACTGTAACACAATTTGATGGAAGGCAGCAGTTACGTGGAGAGGCCTCAAGTTCGGGCACTGGAAAATTCTGGAACCATTCCTGCTACTATACGTGATCTGTATTACGCCAGTCCTTTTTTCCTGCTTTGAAAATAGATGTTCTACCAGAATTCCAGAGAGAAAGGGAAGACCATACAAGCTTTAATCCAATGGCTAGCGACATTTCCGCCAATGGTTCAAAGGTGAACAATAAGGTTGGTCGTAGAATCGAATAGCAAGTGTTCTCACATCATCATCATCAGCCTAAGGCTTACTAACCACTGTGGCGGCTCCCAGGCTGAATTAACAATCATAAAAGAAACCGACGAGTAGTGCCTCAACCTCTTCACAGTCTACCACCAATTACTCTGGCAGCCATGCAGCGATTAGATCCCTACAGTGCAACAGCACCTCCTCGAAGGTGGCAATCGAATGTAAGCGAAGAAGAGTCTGGGCGAGTTAGCCGCGAAATGAACCTCAACATGGTATGAGTTTTCTTGTATCCGCAAACCGCTCGACGGACGAGCTTGCTAGGCTGGGGACTAACTTACGCTCAGTGATGCAGAAATACCTCTGTCATCTTGCAAACACCGCCTTGGATCAACATTCTCCGAACTGGCAAGCGAAAGGTGGACAACAGAACCCACAAGTTGGATTACTTGAAAATGTCCAAATCTCTAATCTCTATTGGAAGTCCCCTTACCACCACGGTGGAGGAATAATCACTGGACACTACCTAATGGCAATACACGGTAAGCGATTGGCTTGCCCCTCAAACGATTTCAGTCAAAGCTTCAGGAAGATGAAAAATGCACAGAGAAACGAGACTTATGTCACTTTATGAGAAAGTTGAGCTTTACAAAATACTTCCGTTATTACTTTTACAAAAATAGTCTTTAAGCTCTTTTCCACATGGAATTATTTAAGTCGCAAATTTTTTTGTCATTTCATTGCCTATTGGAATTCCGGCATTAATAATTATTCTATAAAAAAACACGGACTTTAAGGGGAGCGAATGAATGGAATAGGTGCTCGCTTAAGTGGCATCACAGTGGGCTTAAATGTGCTGTTCTAACCTTATAAGCAGGTTTTTGAGAAGTGCTAAAATTAAAAAGTTTTCAAAAAGTAGATCTGAGAAGAAATTTTTACGGAACACGTCATTTGGATCTTAAATCCAGTCAAATTCAGCACAATCGCCGGTACGTTGAGTTAATAACTTAAAAAAAATGGCTACCAGCGGTCACCGTATCTGAGATGTATGGTATTCCTCGTTAGAACTGGGATTCGATTTCTGGTCCAACAACACCTAAAAAGATATTTTCTAATATTCGTTCACCCCCATTTTGACTATGTCGCACAGTTAGAGGAATTTGCATTTAGATGCCAGCTACAAACAACAGGCAATAAAACAATTTTCGATTACGAAGATGGGTTCAAAAAGACATTTTTCACTAAATACCCGCATATTAATAAATGTGCAATATTTTAGCCAAATGCTAATCAGCAATTATTTTATGTACTAAGTATGTATGCTAATAAAACATTTGTAAATTAAAAATATTTAAAAAACAATTTCACTTATTGTGATTAGTTTCGCCTCTTTTTGGATATTTCACTAGCATACCCTGATTGTAGCCAAAAGTTATTTGGAGAGTTTCCAAAAATTCACTAGATACATTTGAACTACTTACTCATTCAACAAGCAAAGCAATGCCAAATATTGCAAAAGCTTTAAAAACTCGACAGCATTTTTTTTTTTTTTTGTGCAGAAAGAAAAAGGTGAAAGAAACAAACATAAAAAAGTAAAGCAACGAAAACAACGTACTAGAAAAACCAAGTGTGTAGTAGCAACATAAAAATAAGAGCACCGAGTGCAATGCACTAAGCTTGTCCAGCACAATGCATCACTGTCACTGTCACTGCAATCATTCATTGCTGCGCTGCTTTGCGTTTTGCTGCCTGTAATGCGCGCTTCTCAACACAATGACACTGGCGAGACTCGTCTTTGTTGCAAAATTATTGTTATAGTCTGTCAAACATAACCATAGACAAATATACTTACATATATGTTAATACTTACATATCTATATGTGTATAAAATAGTATCTATGTATATCTACCTAGATATTCACGCACTCGAAATCATTTTAACTACACATTTTGTTACCAAGAATCTTACTGTCTTACTGCAACTGACAGTAATCGAGTACTTGTTACTAAAAATACAAAAAGAAGAGCTACACTACCCAATATACATATGTAAGTAAATGCATACATATCTGCAGAGATATACATACATACATACATTACCAACTTATGTGCATACATATTTGCATGAAAACATGTGCATGTACATATGTACATAAGTTAATATTTTATGTATGCATAAAAAAAATAAATAAAAAAAATATTTTCATTCAAGTCCAGCTAAAGAGTTGCTCTACTCCAAAGAAAACTACTCGATTTAGCGAGTCAACAGGCAGCTCCCTACGCTCATACACTCAATCGGGGAAACCCTTGAAGTGCACAATGCAAAGTTGACTCACCGCTACTAAGATTTTTTACTTTAACATAGTTAAACTACATTCATTACGATCTGGTTTTGAGAGAGGGTGAAAAAAAAACATATTAATAAGTCTAGATAATAATACTAATAACAAGTCTATTTAGACTCGTTTAGCTCGTATTCATACGCATACATAAATGATATTTATTTGCATATATGTATGTACATTAGACCGCACCGCCTTCGAAGCAAACAAGAAAACTTCGACGAACCCGCTTGAGTCTTAAAGTATTTTTGCAACGAAATTTCGACAAAAAATATATTTTTTTTTCACAAGACCTAGGGGCTGTCTTTTTACATTTTTGGGTGACACCTACATTACCCGGTTTCAACCAGTTTTTTTTTTTAATATTTTAGGCGGTTCCTTTTTAATCTTGATTTTTCGAATACCGAGTTAACCGGAGGTTTACAATCGAATAAACAGAATTTAAAAATTCTAAATATATATTTTATTAAAAATCAAATTAGAACATTTTTATTCATTTTGTATCTGAATACTGAAAAATTTTCCACTGTAGAAAGTTAGTTAAAAAATAGAAGGAAAACTTAACGAAAATCTTGGACAGAACAGCTTAACCTGCTACAATATCCCGATTGGAGTTATTTTAAAGTATCGCGAGCTTCACGAAACAACTAGGGCTCTTCGTCTGCGATTGGTCTCCGATAATGGAATTCTGGGGGTAAGAGTTGCCGAAAGTGTTGATTGTATTTCGATGAATGACCTGTGTGTAATAAACTATATTTGCATTTATGCTCGAGTTTTTCCCGCCAAAGACTGTTGTTTTAGCGCTCTAATTTTGTTAAGATCGGTGAACCCCATTAAGTGCGAAGGGCTCTGAAGGTGTTGTGCAATTGGTTGATTCCTGTTTATGCGAACTGTGCGAGGACCGGGTACATCCCCAAGATTTGGAGGGTAGTCATTGTTGCTTTCACCCCAAAGGCCGGAAGGGCTCTTATGTTTCTCCTAGTGATTTTAGGCCTAACAGTCTGTCTTCTGTCTATTTTTGCTAAAAACGCTAGAGAGACCGATAGACCTCTACATAAGAAACGCGATTCCTAGTGAATGTCTTTTTAAAGAGCTCAACGCGCTTTTTACAAGTAAATGTCGGTGGATACCGCCCTGCACACATTGGTAAAGTGGTTAGAGGAAGCCTTCACGTATAAAGATTATGCCGTAGGCGCTTTCCTCGATATCGAGGGGCCCTCAACAATGTCTATTCATAATCTGGGGCTTGAAACCAACCTAATAAGTGTTATCTACAGCTTACTTCGTTACATAACTGTCGCGGTGGATTGAGGCAGGGCCTGTGCTCAGCGCAGAGTCAATAGGAGCACTCCGCAAGATGGTGTTCTCACTCCCCCGCTCTGAATTGCGGTTGTAAACGACCTTCTCGAGGAACTGGAAAAAATGGCAGTCGGGTGATCGCATAATGTGGAACTTTTGGTTAAGGGACGATTTCTAGACACCCTTTGTTATCCTGTTCAAGGTTACCTGAACCAGGTAATTAGGTGGGCGATTAACAGCCTCGCAGTAGACCCCAGCAAGACGGAACTGGTATTGTTTACCAGAAAGTACTAAATACCAGTTGTGGCCCTGCCCTCGAGTGGGGCCTTCGTCTGCGGCTCTCAGACAGGGTCAAGTACAAGAAAGGCGTCAGTTGCCTTGTACTGATGTAGGGGAGCTTTCGGTAAAAGGTCAGGCCTTTCGCCCAAAGTAATTCTTTGGCTCTATGAAACCAGATTTAAACCTATCTTGTTTCACGGAGCCCCTGTATGACGGAACTCACTAGAGATGGCTACACTTGTAAAACAACAACAGCGGATCGCCCTAATCGGAATAAGTGGAGCATTAGGAACCACATATACCCTGGCACTTAACGTCATATTGTAAACGGCGCTTGCTGATATTTCAGACATAATTGTCGCAGTACGAACTGCTATTAGGCTCAGGAAAATCGGTTGGTAACACTCTGGATCTCTGGAGGGCTTTGACTTTGCCCTGAACACATAGCAATGGCTCCCATAAGCTTCTACTCTAACTCTATTCCCTCAAGAGGGAACGGGGTGGGCGGGGTTACTCGAATAAGGGAGTGGTAAACTTCTTCACGCACGGATCAAAACTTGGAGACAGGGTTGGTGACGGTTTCTTCTGTCGGAGACTCTCCACCAAAACTATAGTCAGGCTTCTGCACTTTTGCAGTATCTTTCAGGGGGAAATAGAAGCCATCAAGGAAACGGTACACTCTAACCTTTCTATCAGTGGCGTCGGAGTACTTCTTAGTAAGGCTAGTTTAGGTGCCGGGTCACAGTGACATCGCCGCAAACTGCGTTGCCTAGCGTTGGAAAGGTACTCTTAAAACGTTATCCCCAGATAAGGAGCACATAGGGACACCTCTGTCCTCCTGCGATACACTCTTGGATTGTTGGGCCTAGTGTTAGCTCGCCGAGCGCTCGACTAAGACCCTTACTTCGTGTTCGCGATAATGAAATTGCATACTCTACTAAATACCTAATAAAATGGACAAAAGTAAGCGATGCTCCTTTTGTGACATAAAAAAGAAAATGAAGATGTTTTTCTGCTGCAGAAAATGTGTTTGTAGGGAGGGCACTTTAAAATACTTTTTGCAGAGCAAGACACGAGCTACCCGTCGTTATCCCTTGAAGGTGCCGAAAAACACTTTACCGCTCAAGGGCTAGTGATGGGTATTCTGACAGCCCATTGTGCGATTGGAATTCACGCGATACGACTAGGAATTTCAAGTGATCCCTTTTGAATCAGCTGTCAAGAGGAAGATGATGAGGTGGAATCATTTCCACGCTTTATTTTAGACTGTCCAACCTTCGGGAGGCTAAGATGGAAGCATTTTGGCTCGCACTTTTGCGAGGTGTGGTGTGCGTCTTGAAGTTGTTACACAAATGGAGGGACCTACAGTTTTACGCCGCCCCCAAACGACAAATGGATTTTATGAGAAGCTTTTTCATGGCAGAAATACACTCGAAGGTTTGCCATTGCCTACCTGGTGGAGATCCCTGTTAAAAATACTTTTTATAATTTATATATTGCCCGGACCAGGGCTCGAACTCAGGTTCTATTGAGTGTAAGTACATACCTCAAACCCCTCGGCCATATTTCGTAAAAGATATTTGTTTGAAAATTGAAAAACTTGAAGGAATTCTAAGAGACGTTTCTCAATGAACTGATTTTTCTCTTATCTCAGTAAACATCTTTGACTAAAGGGAATGCATTTTTTTACCTTACCCTAACTCCATAGGCTTGACTCCCAAAGCAATATGCGTTCTAATAGAAATTTGTATTATTTCTCACACCCAATAAAATTTGCTTTCATTACATTTATAAATGTCAAATTTAACTGTCAAATCTGATGAATGTGCAAAAATCATTATTAGTGCAGCTGGCAATGGCGCTTGCATTCGAATCGAAAGCAAATATTGACCAGAAACGAAACAAAAAGTTATAACGCCAGCCCAGCAAATATGGCAACATTTGGTGGTTTTTCCCTATACTGCATTTTATTTTTATTTTTTTTTTTCAAATTCCAAAGCAACAACCGCTGTGTGCTAATGCGCGAATGAATGGCAATTAACTCATTCGCTGTCATGACTGCAGCCAAAATAAAATTTATTCACAACTCCTATGTGTGTAGTTAGTTATTGGTACTCTGAAAGCAAAGTAGAATGAGTGCGTGTGTGTGTGTGTGTCTAGTGTTGGTGGAAAGTGCAAACAGTCATATTTCATAGTGGAAACAATTAAAATAGCAAAAAGTTGCTAAAACACAGCAAGGGTACGTTCTACTAACATTCAACTTTCAAAAGTAGCGATTTTTAGCTGCTGGTCAAATGCTGCAGGACATTTGAGCGAAAGACCAGGCTAGTGCGTAGTGGCACTCAATTGAGTAATGCATACATATGCATGTTCGGACAAACGCACATACACACAATTATCCTAAGCTCATATCCCAGCTAGCCGAATGCGGAGCGCTCCGATTAGGGAGTGAAAAAGGACTCCCACAGGCATGGGCGTAGCCAGGTAGGTGCTAGAGGCCCCCCTAACTTTCAAATTTTCCTTATATATATTTAAATAGTACCCTGAAATGCCAGCTTAATAGGGTCGAGCCCCCCCCCCACCCCCCTAAATTTCATTCTGGCTACGCCGATGCCCACAGGAACACCTCGAATGAGTGTTTCCGAAGCGCTCCGAATATGGAATGAAAAAGGAGTGAAAAAGTGTTTTCTTGTTATCTTGTTTTGCTTTTCCGTTTATCTAGTCTGTAAGATAAAAAATTCAACCTAGAAGGGGGTCATCGCTTGTTCCGGGAAAGGGCCACCGCAAAAAAAAAAGCTGTTGACGTTATGGCAAAAACTACTTTTGTCCAACTTTAGAACTCTTTAGGCGCATTTATTAGAACATTTTCTGGTTCTGGCAAAAAAAAAATGCAATAAACTAGTGGTTGCGCTCTTCACAGGACCGTTTTTTAAAAAACAGAAACAAAATTGTATTTATTTCATAATTTTTCGTTTTTACTGAATAATATTCATTTTCTTTAATTAAAAGTTTTTTTAATAAAAATAAATCCTCCTTTTCGATATATTATCGGAACACTCCCAAAACACTTCCTCTACATTATTTTCGGATGATTTAAAGAGTCCTTTTCATAAAATCATAGGCGAATAGGGGAGTCCGCACGGAGCCTTTGCGGATTATCTGAAGGAACTTTCTGGGACTCCGAAATCGCTAATTTAAGGAGTCCTAAAGGCGCACTTTTTCATATATATTGAGAAGGCACTTTTCTCCCGCGGATATGCCTCTTTTCGGACTCTTTTCGGAGCCTCCCTAGGAGCATAAGCGCACCGCATAGGGAGTCCTAATTGTGCACCCTGCGGACTCCGTTGGTTGGCTGGGTTATTCCCTGATGTAGCTGTATTTACAATTTTTAACTTTTTTTTTTTTTTTTATACGTAGCTCTGTCTACAACGCCAATGATTGATAAATTGTGTATCGATGTGGCACCACCACCACCACCACCGCCACCAGCAGCAACAGGGCCGACAACAACGGCGTAACGCTGTCCCATGCAGGACATAATAATTCACTGTAATGGGCAGTGGAAAGCGTCGGTTATAAATCATATAAACGTCAAGCGATTGCACAACAACAAAAACAAGCGACACTATACAACAACTAAGCACACACAAAAAACGAACATATCGCACACTTTGAAATTTGAAATTCCATGCATAGCTGGCAGAGAGAAAATGAAATCACGGCCTGACGCAGTCGATGAATGGCTGCAGGGAAGCGTAAATTACTACGAGTTCGAGTGCCAGCGGCACTAGTGCAAAAAGGGGCGCCGCCTCCACCTTCATATGAGGTGTCAATCATTGAAAATGTAAATAAGCAAGGCATCGCAATGATAATATTTACATCCATAAGTACATATATTCACGTATATGTATGCACGTGCGTACATGACTGAGAGATAAGAAGACATTGCAGCTCGGTTTAAATTCAATACAATATGGTGGCTCTGCTTTAAAATTCGTAGGTAAAAAAAAAAATTCAAAAATCTTAGTCGGTTGGGTGGTAGACGAAATTCCTCCACTGAATCCGCTGCAAGGGTGCCGACTGGCAATGAGTACCACAGAGTAGGCCTGTGCGATGCCGGGACTGTACCCAGCTAAGAGCAGGGACCAGTGCTGTGTGCTTAAGCTTCTCAATAGCTATGACATACGAAAACGTTCTTTGATAGTGGTTGTGAGGTAAATTTTACAGGGGCGGGTTTAAGATCTAAGGCGTTTCCGTACTGAGCATCGGTCATGCTGGGAGGCCCCTAAATAGCCCCGTGGCTTATGGAGCCCGCTTGTAGCCGGGCCGCACCAGGTTGTATCCATGATCTTACCCGGGTACAGCGGATATCTGCCTGTATGGACGTCCCCTCGCTCCGCCAGTCGCATGATCCCAACGAACGGCCGGACCAGTTCTACACTGGCGGTTCCATAGTGCAAAACAAGGTTGGATCAGGAGTGTACTCTTTACAACTAGGAGTACAAAAGTCATTCTGCCTATACCTCTGCATACTTTTTAAGGACAGGAGCAATCGGGTGCAGACATATCTATATTTTCTCAGACAGTCAGGCGGCTCTAAATACCCTGAACTCTGTCACTTGTAACTCGGAAATTGTAGTGAGCTGTCACAGATCACTCAACATGATGGCATAGCATTTCACTCTCCACTTGGACACAGAGGTATGCCCGGCAATGAGATGGTGGACGAGCTAGCAAGGAATGGCACTTCCCTTCCACTTTCGCCGTCCTGAAAGAGGTTGG
>NW_016174639.1:0-4666 GCF_001687245.7 Rhagoletis zephyria
TAAAGTCTCTTTTCCGTTCTTTAATGAGCACTCATTTAGAGAAAGCTTTAGTGTGATACACTTTTTGACGTTATTAAATTTTATTTCGTCATATACTTTCGGCTTATCTTATTAATCAAATTTTTAGAGATATGTGGGTTTTTATAGGACCTCGTTTTTTTCGTTTTAGATCTAGTCATGACAAGAATTTTAGAATTTTGCACATTGAGAAATTTTAAATCTTGTATTATTATTTCTTTGCTTGTGATTGTGTCATCACATTTTATTCTTGATAATGCATTAGCTATATGGTTTTCTTTGCCCCTAAGGTATTCTTTGTAAAATCGTANTTATATATGTTTTTATGACTTTAGTCATGTATCGCCAATAGTAATAACGTTTTATTTTTGCAGTAGTTCTCGCGACACCACTGTGGCCACCAGTGATTGGATTGTCGTGGAACTTTTTTTAAAATTTAATTCACCATATCTCTATTTTGATTATTTATTGTTGTCACCTTGGGTAATAGCGCTATGTTAATTTTCTTTAGATATTTGTTGCCCCTTTCTTTAAATTCACTAGTGATTATGGTTTCGAATATTTCTTCTTTTGGTGACATATGTATTTAAACTTGTAATTTTCTATTTGCCGGCTGCTGTTTCCAGCCTAGAGAAAAATTGTCCTAAGTCAAATTTCTCATTAACAAACAAATCATTAACCTTAAAGTGTACTAAAGTCTCTTTTCCGTTCTTTAATGAGCACTCATTTAGAGAAAGCTTTGGTGTGATACACTTTTTGACGTTATTAAATTTTATTTCGTCATATACTTTCGGCTTATCTTATTAATCAAATTTTCAGAGATATGTGGGTTTTTATAGGACCTCGTTTTTTTCGTTTTAGATCTAGTCATGACAAGAATTTTAGAATTTTGCACATTGAGAAATTTTAAATCTTGTATTATTATTTCTTTGCTTTTGATTGTGTCATCACATTTTATTCTTGGTAATGCATCAGCTATATGGTTTTCTTTGCCCCTAAGGTATTCTATTGTAAAATCGTTTTCTTCGAGGTCTAGCCTCTTACGTGTTAATTTTGATGACGGATTTTTCATCGCAAACAAATATGATAAGGGTCTATGGACGAATTTTACTAAAAATTTTGTTCCATATAAATACGGTCGAAAATGTACAATCGCCCAGTGGATTGCTGCCAGTTATTGCTCAATTGTTGATTTATTGCTCTCACCTTTAGTGAAAGCTCTAGAAGCATATGCTATAGGCAGTTGAACGCCATTGTGCTCCTGGCTAAGTACTACACCGCAAGCGTATTTGCTTGCATTTGTTGTAACACAGAATTGCTTTGTAAAATCTGAATACTGCAGTACAGTAGGGGTCATGAGTTTATTTTTGAGATATTTGAATGCTTCTTCACAGTTTGTATTCCATTCGAATGGAACATTTTTTCTACATAATATTGTTATGTGGCGGGAGTGTTCCGCAAAATTTTTAATAAATTTTCTGTCGTAATTACAGAAAGCTACGAATCTTCGCTTCTTCGGCAATTTTATGTTTTGGATAGTCTTGAATAATTTTGTTTTTGCTATCGTCTGGAAAAATGCCGTTATCTGTGCATTTGCGACCTAGATACGCTACTTCACGCATAAAGAATGTGCACTTCTCTGGGTTGAGTTTTAAGTTGTGTTTTCTACACAAAACAAATACATCGGCTAGATGTTGAATCATGTGCAAGAGCATCCTAAAACGACTAAATTGTCCATTTAGATAAAGGCTTGTGCTGGTGGTAAGCCAGCAAATGCATAGGTCATCATTCTTTGGAAAGAATTTGGTGCTATTTTTAAGTTATAAGGGAGTCGTTTGAAGCGATATGAGCCACTATTTGTGGAAAATGGAGTAATATCTCTGGAATTTTTCTCTAATTCTATTTGATGGAAACCTGACATGAGATCTTAGCATGAAAAATATTTTGCTCTTCCAAGTTGGTGAAGAATATCATAAATTCTTGGTAAAGGGAATTTATCTGCAATTAGTTTTTTGTTAATTTGGCGGTAGTCAACGACTAACCTCCATCGTTTTTCACTTGAATTTGGCAGTGACTTTTGGAACTAAAAGTAAAGACTATTGGACGCTGGTGTAACGGCTTCGACTATATTACCTTCTACCAATCGTTTCACTTGTTTTGTTACCTCTAATTTGTGGGCGTGCGGGATTCTATAATTTTTTATGTAGACTGGGGTAGGATCTGTTNTGGCGGTAGTCAACGACTAACCTCCATCGTTTTTCACTTGAATTTGGCAGTGACTTTTGGAACTAAAAGTAAAGGCTATTGGACGCGGCTTCGACTATATTATCTTCTACCAATCGTTTCACTTGTTTTGTTACCTCTAATTTGTGGGCGTGCGGGATTCTATAATTTTTTATGTAGACTGGGGTAGGATCTGTTAGTTGTATTTGCTGCTTATAAAAATTATTTGCTGTTATTGGCTCTGAATCGATGCCAAATATGTCGCTATATTCTGAACATAATTGAGTTAATGCCTTTTTATGATCTTTGGGAAAATTCTTTGAGAGTTTTTCTAATACCACTTCATTCTACTACTTGAGTTACTTTGGTATTTTTCAGGGATATCGCAGTCGGAAAGTTTTTCATAGAAAATGTTTTGGTTGTTTATTGTGATATTTTCATTTGTTATGTTTAGTATTCGGACTAACGGACGTTGTGAATTTGTAATTGTGTTGCTGATTATTACTTCTGGGGTAATTTCTTGGTTTGGTATAAATATTTCAGGTTCATTTGTTTTTGATGTTTAATTTTCTAATTACTTCTGACCTGGCTGGAATTATTATTGAATTTTCTTTGTGATCCGCATAAACTCGTATAGGTATTTGTTTGTGATTGCCCGGACGTATTATGAGATAGTCATTTCCGTTAAGGTAATTTAAAAGACAATTGAATGTCTTTAAGAAATCTAAGCCCAATATACCATCGTATGGTATAGGGAAATCTTCATTTACGATTTGAAATGTATGTGGTATAAGTATATTTGCTACTTGAAATTCTAAAAATGTCTTTCCTGTTGATGATATTGTTCCTTGGCCTATTCCGCTTATTTCTGAATTGTCTTTTGTATTTCATTGGTGTTGCGATACGTAATCATTATATTTTAATAATGATATTTTTGCTCCTGTGTATACTAAAAATACTTCCTGGTATATTTAAATTTACAAAAATGCTGTGGTTTAAATTTAAATGATATACATTTATTGTGTTCTTAGGGGCTCTGGTTGGTTTTCCGGACTTTGTGTCGTTGCTAAACGGACATTGCTGTTTGGATTTTGTGGTTGATAACTGTTGTGTTCTAGATCAACTCGTTTTATTAATGTCAATCGGTTACAGAGTTGCAAATCTTATGAGTAGTATTTTAAGTAGTATAAATAGTACAAGTAGTCTTAGTAGTATTTTAGGTAGTATAAATAATATAGATAGTATAAGTAGTATTAGTAGTAGATAAGTAATTCAGAGGGATAATACATTTATGTATGTATATTTCATAACATCTTTCCTTTTTAAATAGATCATCATTAATTCAGTTTTATATTTTTTAAGTTACATATCAATATTGAAGCCGTGAGGGTGGATTAACTCTTCTACCCTTCTGCGTTACATATTCATTGTTTTTGTTTTCATTCTTACTATTATCTGAAGTTTCATTTTTATTTTCATTTTCTACATTTGTATTTTCATTTTTGTTTTCATTCCTACTTTTATCTGAAATCTCATTTTTATTTTTATTTTCTACATTTATATTTTCATTTTTGATTTCATCATTTTCAGTTATAGTAGGGTTTTGATTTTGATTAACAACCGATTTATTTTCTGGTATATCGCGTATATGTTGTCTATTTCTACGATATAAAACACCTTCTGAATCTTTAACAATATAAGAACGAGGCTCTTTACATTTTTCTAAAACTATGCCAGGATACCATACTGATGTTGGATTTCTTTTAAACATTACTTTTTCTCCTTTATTAACAGGCTTTAAGTTTTTCGAGTTTCTATTGTAGTAGTAAGCAGTCTTTTTATTTTTGTCTTTAAGCAATTTTTTATCTACCACACAAGGTTTTAAATTTTTCAAAATTGTTGGTATCTTGGTCCTAAGCTTCCTTGACATCAATAACTCAGCTGGACTTGGACTATTTTCTTTGGGTGTATTACGGTAGTTAAGTATAGCTATATATGGATCGGTTTTGCTTTCTTGGCACTTGATTAATATTTTCTTTATAGTCTGTATAGTTCGTTCAGCTAAACCATTTGATCTGGCTAAATATGGGCTAGATGTGTGATGGTCTATGTTCCACTCACGACAAAATTCACTAAAATCTTTAGAATTAAATGGCGGACCATTATCTGATATGAAAATTTGAGGTATGCCATGTCTGGAAAAAATTGATTTAAGTTTGGTTTTTACTTCCGAGCTGGTAAACCCATTACTCAACAAATCAATTTCAACAAATTTTGAGTAATAATCAACTATTAATATATATTTCTTTTTATTGAACTCAAAAATATCGCAACCTACTTTATACCATGGTATTGTTACAATTTCGTGAGGTAATAACTCCTCTTTCGGGTTTGCGTTTTGATACTTCATACATGTTTCACAGTT
>NW_016174639.1:4691-10759 GCF_001687245.7 Rhagoletis zephyria
AACTGCTGAGACATAACTATCAGAATTATCATTTGTAGTTTTTAGATGATTTTTTAATTGATTCGAATTTTCTTTAGCGGTCTCTAAATTTTTCGCTATGTCTATTGCTTTTTGCAATTTTATATTTCCTTCTGCAAGAAGCCTTTCTTTAATTTTCGAATATGACGTAGATAGTCCACAAACAAAAATATCTCTCACGAGATCTTCGCGTATTTCACCAAAATCGCATGACATACTTAAATTTTTTAACTGCGTTATGAACTCCTCAATGGATTCTTCGGCAGCTTGTTTTTTCGAAAAGAATTTGTGTCTTTCCATGGCTATGTTTGCCAAGGGTATAAAATATTCATCAAAATTTTTTAGTAACTCGTCATATTTGACCTTGTCTAAGTCTTTATTAAATGAGTTAAAGATTATTAGACACTCCGGACCGAGATGATGCAATAATAATGCGACTTTTCGTTGATCAGACTGTTCTTCGAGACCCGAAGCGCGCATGAAAATGGTAAATTGCCTTTTCCAATTTTTCCATGTGGAAGCTTGATTTGACGACTTCAAGTCCATAGGTGTAATGGTGGTCGCGATAGACATCACCTGACCCTGCGAACACGTGCCTGTGATACTTGTAGCCTTTTTTTCACCTTCCATTTTTTTATTAAACAATTGTTTCGCACTTTTAATTAGACTTTACTTTTATATTTGCAAATTTACGGCTTCGACTTGACTTTTTTTTATTTTTTATTGGTTTGACTTTTAATTGACCGCTGCCGAATTCCCATCTGACACCATGTTGTGTTCTAGATCAACTCGTTTTATTAATGTCAATCGGTTACAGAGTTGCAAATCTTATGAGTAGTATTTTAAGTAGTATAAATAGTACAAGTAGTCTTAGTAGTATTTTAGGTAGTATAAATAATATAGATAGTATAAGTAGTATTATTAGTAGATAAGTATTTCAGAGGGATAATACATTTATGTATGTATATTTCATAACAATAACTACTTCGTCCTCCTCTTGATCTATTACATCTTTGATATTGTTTATTATTATAGCGTCCTTATTGCTATAATAATTGTTGTTTCCATAACCTCCGCGTCCACGGGAGTGATTGCGATTGTTATAGTTGTATTTTTCTCTACTATTGTTATTCCAATATTGGTTCGCTCTTTTATTGTTCTTGTTTAGGAACATTATTGTGTTTTGCTGCCCCAGTTGTTTCTGTGCAGCTATTGACAAATTTTGAGACGGCCTCATTCATATTTTTAAAATTGCCTGCCTCCATTACCAATTTGACTTTTTCGTTAGTGCAGTTTTTGGTCATCGCCTTGACCGCTACTTGTGTGCTGTATTTATTGGCCAATTCTGTACCCAAGCCATCACTAATATATGAATTTTCTAATGCCCTAGTCAGATCTTCTATTTCTTTTGTATAGGCATTGGCTGCCTTACCTTGCTGCCTTATGTTCATCAATTTAGCAGTTATTACTTCAACTGATTCGCAATTGACTGCTATTTTCAGTTTGTTTATTATTTGATTTGTGCTTTCGTTACTTATAAGATTTCTAGCCGTCCCTTTTAGCTTGGACTTTACCAAGGTTATCGCTATGGTGTCTTTGTTTTTCTTAAGTAGTTGCACCAGTTCCAACGCGTTCAAGAAACTGCGCAGATTTTCTGCTTTACCGTCAAACTCTGGTATGAGTTGCGCGGCATTACTAAGAAACTACGGCTGTCTGCGGCATTGTGTTGATGCCCTCAATCTTTTTACTTTCATCAGTATTGTCTATGTTGCTATCTGAGTCTTTACTACTACTGTCGTCTAGCTGCGGTATTGAATCCAAATCTATTTCAATTTGTTTTTCTAGCTTAATTGAAATATTTTGGTCTATACCAAATTTTAGAAGAGTTTTTATTAATTTCTCTTTGAGATCGTTAAATGTTTCGTTGGCTAGTAAAACGATTGTTATAGGCGTTAATTATGCATCTATTGTTTTCTATGCTGTTATGCAAGATTTTTACATGTTTTAATACAGTATTTCTACGTATTGAACGATTTGGGGCGAGGCACTTGTGTGATTTTAATAAGATATTTTTCTGTATTTTAATTTTTTCAACACGAGTTTCCCATGGACTCATTATATCTGTTCAATCGAGGCGACTCTTTTTAGATATTTTTTCTTTATACCGCCTTTATGCCATTGAAATAGGTCAAGGATGGGCAAGATTTTTGGCTCCTAAAGCCGTCAAAGAGCCAGCAAGTGCTACGCAAGAGCTGAATCAGTCTTCAGGGTAAAGGGGTGTACAAAATACATTAAAATCATCATATACACTGCATAAAAACAATTTAAATACAGCACTAACTTTGGAAAATAAAACATAGCGAACCTTGGTATTAAGAAATGTATCTTGTAAATTTTTATTGCATTTAATTTCTTACTTATAAGTGACAACAACAACAAAAACTTCCACAGAAAGAAATTATATAATCATATCAAAAATAACAAAAAAATAATTATCTTCAATATTTTAATCAAAAAATTGTACATACAGTAGCAAAAATTTCCTATTTACTCATAATTAAAAAGTTGTTAATAGGATGTGTGGTATCCTTTCGCATCAATTACACTCTTAAGTCTACTTTTCATAGAAAACACCAACTTTCTTGTTTCGTCTGGAGAAATATTTTGCCATTCTTCTTCAATTCTTCAATGCTCCCTGTTTGTAACAGTGTGCTTTCTAATTTTTGTTTCCAAAACATCCCACAAATGCTCGATCGGATTCAAATCCGGAGACTGGGGGGATGTGGGAGCACAGATTTACAATTGTAGAGCAAATAAGTTCGTATAAGCTCAGAATTATGTTTAGGGTCATTGTCTTGCACCACCTTGAAATCAGAGCCAAGACCAAGTGTCTGGGAACTTGGCTTTAAATTAGCTTTTAAAATAGATAAATATTTTAATCTACAAATACAAGATTTCGTACTCCGTTAGCTGCCATTGTGCCCCAAACCATTAGACTGCCGCCACCGTGTTCGACTGTAGGAGTGAGATTTTCCTTTCTTAGCGCAGTATTCGCTTTTCTCATACAAAACTTCTCCCATCCGACCCAAATATATTTTATTTACTCTCATCCATAAATATAACATCTTTCCAAAACTCATCTGGCTCATCAACGTAGGTTTTCGCGTACTCCAATCGCTTTAATGAATTCTTCGCTGATATAAATGGCTTTTTCCGTGAAACGCGCCCGTTGTATCCCTTAGATTTTAGGCAATTTCTTATGGTTTGCGGGTTTACAACTGGTCCCCCAGTTTCTTCAAGATTTGCTGCAATCTTAGGAGCTCCCATTTTTGGGTCAGCTTTCACCATTCGTTCTATTACTCGCTGGTCATGCTCATTTAATTTTTTTTTTTGTCCTCTACCTTTTGCCATTATAAATGTGCCATTCTTTTCATACGTTTTCAAGACCGATTGAATGGTAGCATGTGGTCTGTCAACAATTGCAGATATTTCTCCGTAACTCTTTCCTTCGAGTTTTAACTTTACAATTAATTTTTTTATATCAACCGGCACTCCGGAGTGCTTTTTAATCGCCTGACCTGCATATCGAGATCTTTATGCTCAAAAAGTAAAAATATCACTGAATAACAACGAAAGGAACTTCTAAAAAGTGTACAAATGTCGCAATAATCATGTACCGTTATTTACATGTTTGGTGTATGTACAATAACTTGGTGTATGTACAATAATTGGTGTATGTACAATAATTTGAGCATAATTTGAAAGTGAAGCAAGGGTTACTCAAATTATTAATAAAACGGTGGGGAAATGTCAAGTCTTTTTTAATGGCATTTTATCCTTACACAGTGATAATTATTTGTGCAAAAGTATTTTGGTTTGTATTCATTAATGCCATTGATATCATACTTTTTATTCTGAAACAGGTACTGTAATTACAATTTTTTGATGCAGTGTATATTAGTAATGAGAGTCGGAGTACAAGAAATTTGAATGCGCTCTTCTCCCCCCTTCATGCTGGCTGTTGTTGTTACCCCTCATCTACCACCTAAATATTCCCAACCAGCTCCTAAGTGCAAAATGCTCCTGGGAGCCACTTTGCCCATCTGTGGTATAGATCGTAGGCAGATTTTGTCAGAACAATTGTTAAAAGAATAATTAGCAAAATGTTAGTTGCTTTGGCGTTTCTATTATTTCGATTTCATTTACAACGTTGCCGTTGTTATCGGCGACTTTTGATTCTGTCTTCCCCATTATATTTTCCTAAAGCAAAAAGATAAATTTTTTTTAATCTAATTTCCTATACCTCTAATAATGTACTGGCTTCTTCCGCACTTACATATGCGTCTGCAGTTTAAGTTTATGTTCTCTAACACTTTGACTATTTTCCTAATTTCTCTAAATATGTACTGACCTACAACTTGTCCTTACTCGCACAATGGAATTTTAAAAGTATACTTTTTATTATTAGGCCTTGTTGCCACTTGAATTATTATATTCTTCTTTTCTCTTGAATATACAAGTATTTTAAATTTATTTCAATCTCTACACATAACATTTTGACACAAATCTACCTTTTTAGTAACTTTTTATTAAACATTTTTGAAAAATTTTAAAGGTGAATTATTTACAATAATTTCATATGTAATACCTATCGTCCCTAAGTGTGAGACCTATTGTTTATGGCGACTGATAACCGATGGGCAAACATACACTTAAATTCGCATTACGTATGGCTACTGGCTACTGCCAGTCGGCTACTGAGCCTAGTATCGGAATTTTCTGTTTCCNCACAACACTACAAAAATTCAAATGTTAATTAAAATTTGTTATTAACGAACATTCAAAAAAAAAAACAACGATATGACATTCAAAGCGTAACGAAATATAGGAAATAAAAGAAAAACAAGTTGAAGTTTAAAGGTTTGGTTCTCATGAGAGCAACGTCATTTTGGCTTCTACCTGTATTTATGTGCCTTGTCTCTACACATAACATTTTGACACAAATCTACCTTTTTAGTAACTTTTTATTAAAAATTTTTGAAAAATTTTAAAGGTGTATTATTTACAATAATTTCATATGTAATACCTATCGTCCCTAAGTGTGAGACCTATTGTGTATGGCGACTGATAACCGATGGGCAAACATACACTTAAATTCGCATTACGTATGGCTACTGGCTACTGCCAGTCGGCTACTGAGCCTAGTAGCGCTATCTACGATTTTGTTATTTGTTCACATAAATTGTTCAACACATTGGAGCAAAGTTGCCAATTATTTGGAAAAGTTCATGTTAAAAAAGTAAATTCGGATGTTTTCTGCGCTTTTCTATATACTGAGACTAATCGCTATACATAATACAAATTACGATACTGGTAGCCATGGCTACTAGACCAGCAACTAGACCCCAGTCGCCATACATAATAGGGCCATGAATTACATGTTTGATTTCCTTGCAAACTGCGTTTTCGCAACGGTTGCAAGATAAATCTAAAAATATATTTTTTTTTACGTAGGGTGCTTATTCAGCACTCCTTTGCTGGACGTCTTCTTTCTGCTTGCCAATTCCTTTTTCAGTTCCAGCAACTCCTTAAAGATCTCCTTCAGCTCTTCTGGGGTGTGCTTTCTTTGGACTTCTTCTTTTAGATGCGCACGCCGCCGTAGCTGTTTATTCCTTTTTCCACCTCTTCTTCTAGGTGGACGCACGACCGGTATTCCCGTTTTCTTTTCTTGTTGTCGTTGTTGTTGTTGCTCTTTAATTTGTTGTGACCGTTTCCTTGCCCTGTATTCTTGAGTGGACAACGGCCGTGGTTTTTCTTGTAGCGACTTTGACATTTATAGACCCAACACGTTGGTTTCAGCGGTAATATAAGTTAAACTACCCGGCTTCGGTAGGTTACAAAAAAAATTGTTCCGGACGAGGCCGGTCTTTATTTGTTGATATTCGTTTAACAACTGACTTTACAAATTCTCATAATTCTAAAGCTAAACCTAAAAGTTAAGTCCGAGTGCTGTCAACGTGACAGGTATTTTGCTGATTAGGCGTTTCCCA
>NW_016174640.1:0-10758 GCF_001687245.7 Rhagoletis zephyria
AAGAGTGTCAATAGAGTATGGGAAGAAAGCCAATTTGGTATGGGGGGTAATAGCCTAAATACATACATACATACTGCATATCGATGGCTGAGTGCAAGATCGGCCTATCTCGGCAGCCAGTTCTTCAACCAAACTCCGAGATAGGGTGTTTTTCAATAAAATTCTGAAATAGGGCGTTCTTCAATCAAATTCTGAAATAGGGCATTATTGAAAAGTTTTCTGAGATGGGGAGTTTTCGAACTGGCTGCCGAGATAGGTCCATCTTCCACTCAACCATCGATATACAGATACATATATATTCCATTTCAAATTGTGTCCGTGCGCCAGCAACTTTTAACAGCATTGTTGCAATCAACTTTCTTCTGCTACACTCCTTCCCCCAATGACTTCCACTCTAAAGTTTTACACTTCCATCAACGAATTCACCAAACTAGATTATACAGCAGCAGCAACAGCCGCTCAGTGTTGATATTGCGGTGTGCAAAATTTGTTACGGTCGCTATGGCCTTTATGGCCAATACTGAAACCAGACTTTGTGGTCCGTTGAAGCAATTGAACTTCGTCGAGCGCAAAAACCACGCTAATGAATGCGCCTGCGTGAAGGAGCGCGCGTTCGAGGTCCTGTAATCGTTCGACTTAGCGAATAAATTAACGGCTGCCGAGAGCAATATGCTAACATGCGCCCACTTAAATACGAACACAACGTACAACGGAGGACTTTGATATTCGCATTGGAGTGGAAGACTTTCTAATGCGATTGCGGTCCATATTAATTGGCTGTAACTTGGGGCAAATTTGCTTGCAACAAGCTATGCGCTGTAATTGTTGCAAAATGCATGTTAAAGCGAAAAAATACTCACTGCAGTGCAGAGTGTACGAGAGCAATTAATTAAGCAATTTTAAAATTTTGCTGGTAGTCAGTGACGCATAAGTGGCAATTAAGTGACTGCCTAAGCAATTAAATGGAGGTTTGGTATGTTTTTTTTTTTTTTGAAGTGAAACTTCTTTAGCGGCGTTTGGTGGGTTGGGAGTAAATTGGCAAATTTAACGGAAATTGCACACGGAAATGGTTGGGATGGAAGCAAGTGCTTCTTGACTGTATGCACTGGTATTAATTAAAAAGGATGAAGAAAATAATGAACATAAAGCCAAAAATAAAGATAAATAGTGAGAGAAAGATGAGGATGAGGATACCGATAAAAGTAAAGATGAAGATAGATGTAGAAAGATTTATATAAATGTAATGAGATTTTCGGGATTCTCGGGACTACATCAGGATTTTCAAGACTATTTCGGGATTCTCGGGACTAAGTATGTAAGTATTCCGAGATTTTCGGGACTATTTCGGAATTTTCGTTATATTTACCGATCTATTTATAGATATTTTTATCGATGTATTAATCGATATTTATATTGGCATTTTTATCGATATAAAAAACGATATTTTTATTGATATATTTATGAACAGATTTACCGATAATGGTTATCAATATAATAATCGATTTTGTTATCGATATTTTTAATCGATTTAGGTATCGATATTTTTTATTGATATTTTGTCGATTTTGTTATTGATATTTTTATCGATTTTGTTATTGATCTTTTTATCGATTTTGTTATCGATATTTTTACCGACTTTGTTATCGCTGTTTTTACCGCCTTTGTTATTGATATTTTTATCGATATTTTTACAGATATTAGAACGAAGAGTATTCACGTCTAGGCAATTTCTTCACTGTAAGTATTTATAATTTCGTAAATATAGAGCACAGGTGATGACAATCTTCGCAGAGGCGACCCATGGAGTATCCGAAGGAAAGGTTCTGCGAAAGGCATCGGCGAACTCAACTACCCACAGGTGGAGGTGGTAGGTTGGTTGGTGGCAGTATTGCCTGAGCATTAGCCCAGAACCCAGTTAACGCTGTAAGCATCATTTTGATATGCTAAAGACCCGTAACGTTCTCTTTCTTGGCCTCCTTAAAACAGATATTCCTTGCAGGTTTGTAGATTTCTCTACCGTGGCTCAGCCGTACGTGCGAATTTCTAATGTATTATCCTCTTTTTTACTTCGCGTGACAGTTTATTGTCTTCACTTAGGATTCATGATCAAGGAGTGCTCCTGCCTTAGCCAATTCATCTTCTCGTTACCTTTAATTTCCTATGTGTTGCAATCTGCGACCAATTTGCAACTATTTGTTTGGTGAGGCCAATGCCAGAAATGCTGCTTAGCTATCCAAAAAAATATGCTTTTTGTATGCTTACATAGTTTCTATTCAAAACCCCACAAACCCTTTCAATATGCAACACTTCAGCTTGGTAGCAAGGTTAGGTGGTCGGAATGAGAGAGAGAGAGAGAGATATCCACATTTTGAGAGAATACGCCCGAATTCCCATCGAAGTCCATTTTGTGCCGAATCATCATTGTGCTCAATAGCCCTAACCCTGCTTTAGGCCCGTCTAGAAGAAAACTTCGCCTGGAAGTTGTTCCTATATTTTAATGCGGTAGGTACGTATGTATATAATCTGTTTTGCCCTAATTCACAAGCTGCTCACTGAATGTTGCTCAATTTCCCTACATTGAAGTGATCACTAACTAGGCCTAAAGTGGTCCAAAAGTAGTCCCGAACTAGGCCCGAAATGGTCCTGAACAAGTCCTAAAAGGGTTGCTAACATAAAATGTTCCTGAACTAGTACCCAAATGGATCTCAGAAAGTCGTTAACTAGTTTCGAAGCGGTCCTGAACAAATCCTGAAATAGTCCCGAAATGTGCTTTAAATAATCCCAAAATTGTCCCGAAATTGGCGTAAACTAAATAGCTGCGAACTAGTTCGTTGATGAAGTGTGCACCGTGGTTTTTAAAACTTAGTCTAGCGAATGCCGACCAGCCGAGAAAGAAGTGCTGAAATGATTACACTTCATCTTCCAGCGGCCGCTAAGCCGAATGTGAGCCTTTATATGCAGGAGTAGACCGCAGGTTGCCAACGGATCTCCGATGCCCTTCTATGTCCCTCATCAGCTGTGCAATTTCCATTGATCTAACTGTGTGCTCAGTGTCACTCCGAGGCATTCCCGAACCTGTTTCAATGGTACCATTTGCGATCCCAGCGCCGTAATTGTCGCTTGAATATCAAAGTAGATAAGTACCCTTCTAGTCGGCAAGCATTGGTGCGTAGCCAATTGGCAGCCTCTTATGTTATGGATAACACGAGAAGCAGTTACAAATTTTCTTCTGAGCTACCGCAAATTTTACCCATAACCGATAGCTACGATGTTTACACTTCAATAAGGTCCCATAAATTAGTATTAGTGTTATTATGGCAGTAAACATTCACAGGTCGAAGAGGACTTGGCTTCATTTGGGATTTTGGTTAAGTAACTTTCACTCAGTTAAATAAATTTCAAATCTCATTTAAACATTTCTCAACAATCTGTTTCCATCGTTGGCCAAATGCTTCCAGCTATTAAAATTCTTTATCGCGGTAGTGTTTTAGTCAGTTAGAAAATTTTTCACGCTTATTACCTAATTTCATTTTCAATTTCCCGTTTTTTTAATACCTCCTCATTCTGCTCTTGTCATTCAATAAGCTGTTTAGCTGCTTTCTTTGCTTTTGCATTGACAATGCTTCGACTCTTTGCATTTTTGCCCTCATGTAACATAAATTGTTGAATATTGCGAGTGCTCGTATTTTACACACATAAATACATAAGGGGTATTCTATGAGTCTTGCAAAGCCCTTGCACGGTGCACGGATTGCGCGGTTTGCAAAGCTGTCCCATACGAAAACCGATTTTAACCGTGCAATCCATGCAGACTGTGCACCATACAAGGGCTTTGCAAGACTCAGAGAATACCCCTATACTAACGCAGACTCGTAAAATCAACAAAATTGCTTTGTGCTTTCAAACAATTTTGAGTTGTTTTGTATAGGTATATTTTCGTTTATCTCTGCAGAATTTTTATAGTCAGAATGCTTGCCCAATATGTACTTGAAGATTGCTGAAATCAACAAGCTACCGTAAGCATTGCCATTGTGTGTCAAGCAACATAAATTTTTATTATCCTAAAGTAATTTGCATACAAAAAGAAAGTAGAATGGAAGTTCTGGCATAATTTTGCTTGTATGTATGTATGTATGTATGTACATACATATGTGCTATATGTTGTTAGTTTGAAAATTTGCTTTTATACAGAAATATAAAATTATTTATCTCATAAATTACCAATATTTAAGTCAGCAATTGTATCCCTTTATATAAATAGGTACTCATACATATATTTGGTGTTGGTATGTATGTATAAGCAGTTGGAGTATCGAGTGTTCGATATAACTTTAATGAAAATAAAAATATATCAGCGATAAAATAATTTTATTGCATTTCGGAAGGGGAGGAAAAGAGGAGGTGCACGCATTAGTATTTACTCCCATAAAAATTAATTTATTACAGATTTTTATATATACGAAGACAAGTATTTTAATTATGTATTACATATCATTAACGTAAGCAATTAACCTTTGATTAATTCCTAATTTCGTAATTAACCCACCTGTAAATAGAAAAACTACCAAAAAAGTTTGCGAATTGGTTGTAGTTACCCTGCAAAAATTTGTGGACCAGGTGGTCCACTGGGTCGTAGTTTTAAAGTATGAGCAAAAGGACCAGGTTGCAAACTAGTAACTTGTTATGCTGACCTGGACCACTTCGAACGTAAAAAACTGATATATGTGTTGAACACCACCTCTTCGTGGCCGATCGTCAATATGATTCGGTTGCCGAATGTGCCATGGTCCAAAAGGAGTAGTTGTCTAGGTGGTCCCATGTTATGCAATGGTGGTCCCGAAACGGTCCCATGTTATGCAGCATTAGACCAGAGGTAGTCAGGTCCGATGACATCGCAATGTTAATGTAACCATATTTTTTCCATATATTTGGACCATTTTGGTTACTGTACTGGTACTTAACCTAGTCCCAATTTTTGTATGTTACGGTGGTGGAAAAGAGCAAAATTAGTCATTAAAATAGAATATGTGTTGATCTTGTTATTTTGAAAGTGATCATTAAATCAGTATTAGCCGGTGATATGGCGATATGGTGTCGCTTGTAAAGCGCATTGTTCACTAACAACAACCTACCAAAAAAAATTTTGTGCCTATATAATTAAAAAAAAAGTTCGAAGGAATTAAAAAAGAAAATAAAAGAATTGAAGAAATTAAAAAAGAAATAAGAAAGGCTTATAAGAACTTCGAAGAAAGAAAAAATAAATTTAATAAATTTTTAAAAGCTCAAAAAAAAAATGTTTTAGAAGAAATCTACATAATAAGCTCGAAAATGCTAAAGAATTTCGAAAGAATTTTAATTAATCAAAAATAGCAAGTTAAAAGAAGCAAAATTAAATAAGTTTAAAAAATTTTATAAAATCAATTACATTTTACGGAGAAATTTTATAAATTCGAAGAAATTTTTTTGATTTGAAGAAATTTTATAAACAATTAATAATTTTTCTAGCTCGAAAAAAATTTAATGAAATCGCAGAAATTTTAAATATTAAAAATAATAACAAAAAATTTCAACACATGAAAAAATCCATTAATTAAAAAAAATTTAAGGAACTTAAAGTATTGAATAAAAAGTTTTATATTAGAAATTAAAAAAAAATACAAGCAACAATTCAAACAAATCCAAAAAAATTTTAAATATTTAGCACATATAAACATTTTTTTTTAATTTTCAGAAAGCCAAAGTATTTATTTCAAGAAATTTAGAACATTCAAAAAGATTCAACGAATTCGAATCTCGAAAGTTCAAAAACTCCAAATAATTAGAGAGGATACGAAATCCTTTTTGAAAACCTGGACAAAAAATTGTCAAAATTCGGAATAAGTATGATAATCCAAAATAAAAGTCTAAGATAAATTCTATGAATCCAAAAAAAATTTTAAATCACAAAAAAATTTGCGGGAACCAAAAAAAAAGGAAATTCGTAATAAGTTTTGAAAATCCGAAAAATTTGTATGAACCCAAAAAAATCGAACACATTTAAAAATCAACTTATCTAAAAAATAAATATATTTAAAATACTAAAAAAAAATTGTAAAAGTTAAAAACAATTTTTGAAAAAATAAAAGATTTAAAAAAACAACGAACTAATTTAGGAAAACTGAAAACCATTAGCACATTTGAAAAAAATTTAGAAATTTAAAAAAGTTCAAAGTATTTGAAGAAATTTAAAACATTCCAAGATAAACTTTGTGCAAATCCAAAAGAACATTGTCTTAATTAGAAAACAAAGTAACAATACAAAAAAATTTTTGAGTCCGAACTATTCTCTGAAACCGAAAAAATTTTGCAAATCCGAAAACATTTGTGAAAATCCAAAAATATATGTCACCCTACAAATTTTTCAAAATTCAAATCCGAATAAATATTTCTTAAAAGTTTTAGAAAATTCGAAAATATTTTAGGAAATCTGAAAAAAACCGCGTAAGCCCGGAAAAAACTGTGGAAACTTCAAAATATTTGGACAAAACTGTAATAATTTGCTAAAAATCGTAAAAATTCTTGGAAATCCGAGAAACCAAATTAGGATATTCTGGAAAAAAGTAGTGAAGATTCGAAAGAAATTGTACAAATCCGAAAAAAAATTGGAAACTCCAACATATTTATGAAAATCCGAAATCCCACTCAAATCTGTGAAGTCTCATAAATATTTGTGAAAATCCGAAAAGAAATTGTGAAAATCCGACCAAATCTTTTGTATTCCGATAAAATGTGTCAAAACTGAATATTTCTGTGAAAGTCCGAAATAATTTAAAAAGTTTAGATTTCCTAATAAAAGTTGTGTTATTCAAAAAAAAAAACTGTGTAATTTAGAAAAAAAATAAAGTTCGAAAAAAATTGTGAAATTCCCAATAAAATCTGAAAAATATTGTGAAAATTCTAACAAACGATTTTAAAAAATCCGAAAGAAATATTTTACAAAAATGGTGGAAATCCGAAAAAAGAGATAATCCAAAAAGAAATGTGCAAATACGGCAAAAATTGTGTAGAAAATTTTTAATCTCCAAAAATTTGTGAAGATCTGAAAAAAATTGCAAAAAAATTAGAAATTGGAAAAAAATATGCGAAAATCCGAAAAAAATTAGTTGTTAATGTTTTTGCTGCATTAGCGGCTTTTTTGCCCTGCCTTAAAATCGTTGTCATCAGACTATACAGTAAGCCCAGGAAAGACGCTGTTTCGACGCTGGTCGATTCAAAGGGAGAGGGGTAGTAATTAAGTGGGTTTGCATATTTTCATTCCCGCGTAATCTTAAATTTTTCGCAATCAGAAAAAAAGTAATGCCATTACCCATTTTCCCATAGATTTAGTACCTTACCAAGTATAACATCGTCCCACTGGGTCCTTGTCATTGCCAACTGAGAGGGATGCTGGCAAGACCCTTCGCATTAGATAAATATACAGATTGACTGTTGGTTTGTTCATTGGTAAATTTGTTTGGTTTGTTTGTGGTTATCGGATTTGGCGACACTCTCACTCAATCAATAAATTATGCATGTACGTGTGTTCCGTTAATTGATTGTCACATTCACTTATGCGCATTATACACTCACTCCCACATATTCATGCTCATTTGAGGCTCATCAAACGCAATAACAACTGCAGCAATCACATTTCCTGGCAACCGACAATAAACAGGATTACATAAGTGGGCACTTAGCACATTCATGGAGCGCTTATGTGGACGAAGCCGAGCTATTAATTGTATCTGCATAATCGAATTACAAAGTATGTGTAGTACATGTAATAACTATGTAGTATGTACATATGTTTGCTAACTGTAACCGCTGATTAGAAGTACTAAATATACATATATAACTTTTTAAGTGACGTTCCCATAGCCGACTGTTGCACGGTGATTGTGATAATTATATCCCTTAATGAAATATTAAATTTTTAATTTATATAGTGATATCCGAAGCGGGGTAGAAGTGCCTTTATGAATCCAGGGCTTGCTTGGTAAAAATCGTTCGCTTTTATTTTTCTACACTACCTCTAATCCTACAGAGTGGCTCCAATGCGTTGGCAAAGTTTTTTGATCTCGGTCTAAACCATCATAGTTTCCAATAAGAAGAAGAAGAAGAAGAAAAAGTTGCAACGTCACCCCAAATCTTTTAAGGACTCTTTCGTTGTGTTGAGGTAATGCAATTTACGTATAAAATAAAGAACAGTATATATATTTTGGCCACTCATATTAGCCCACAGCTCCGCATATAGCTAATGTCTGAACGGCCCCCCGAACCTGGAGCATTTGACAAAAGTTTCGAAGAAGAACCTAGCTTCTTGAAGTAAATGCTAAAAAGAAACTCCATCGCATCATCTTTTAAACACACATGAAGATACAGTTCTGAAGTTATGTTAAGTCTTAATTCATGTGGCCCGATTGCCTGAGAGTAGGCTCTCGAAATAATTTCTTTTGACAGTCAATAGTCTTCCACCTTTCAGAAATAATCAGCTGTTTGTTTCGAGATGCTCGAAGGAATTCCTTCTAACTAATGGGGTGGAACTGGTGCATCATACGGTAACTGGCTAGGTGGATGTATGATGCCATCTCCGGACCCACTCTAACTTATGCTGCACCCGTCTGGTGGAAGAAGTCAGAAGTGGAGTCCACGCCGGCCAAGCTCAGCATAATACAATGACTGGTCTGTGTGGGCATCACTGGCACAACTTTCTTCTTGACCTATCTCAAAGTTTTTTTCCCCGACAAGATCACCTGGACAAGGAACGACCTAAACCCCGGAAGGACAGCAACATCTGGTATAGTGACGACTGCAAGACAGACCACGGAGTTGAAATAAGTTTACGGCATGCAACCAGATGGCTCCTTTTCACCCGCATGGGGCAAAGTAACCTTTTCTTCAGGTCGAGGTGCACGCCATTGAACTATATCTGAGGCAGTATATAAAAAGTGGGCAACCAACCAAGAAATCTATATACACCGGGACAGCAGAGTCGCGCTCCTCTCTATTAAATCGCACTAGGTCACCTCAAAGCTAGTGTGGGACTGCCTTCAGCTTTTAATAATTATCGCCTACAGGAACCGTGTATACCTCATATGGATACCGGGACACAGTGGAGTTATGGGCAATGAATTGACATATGTTCTCACCAGAAAACGGGCTGCACAGAGATTCATATGCCCAGGACACTTTACTGGTCTATCATGGAGCTCCGTTAGGCGAAACTACTATATCTGAATTAAGAACGAAGCGTAAAATTACTGGACAAATACGGAAGGTAACAGACAGGCAAAATCCGTCATTCTGGTTTTATCAACAAGGAAGACCGAAGAGCCCTTCACCACAGTAGGCATGAAGTAAAAATTGTTACAGGTTCTCTTACTGTCCACTGTAGGGTATTGAAACACATTTCAAACTCTGATCAGTTTAGGTTGTACGACGAGGTACAGGAAAGAGCAGAGCACATTATGTGGCACCGTGAAGCCCTCTTTAGGACCACACTTCGCTTTCTAAGATCACTGTACCTAGAAGCACACGACCTAAATGGCACTCAGCCAAAAGACCTCGCGGGGTTTCTTAGCAATACGTGGCTCAAAGAAGACCTGAAGTCGAACAGAGGTTTTTTACAATAGATCATTTCGGCCGCGGTAACTAGGTGACCTGCTCCTTCCTCTAAATCTAGTCTAATCTAGGCCCTGGTATATAGTATGAAGTCAAAAATATTAAGTAGTACAACATAAATACCTAAATAATTTTATACTTAGTATTTAGAAATTCGTATTCTTCTTCTTCTTTGGCTCTGTAACCGTCTAAGCGATTTTGGCCGCGTTCAACAAAATCCGCCAGTCTATCCTCTTCTGTGCCAACTGACGCCAAGTAATGACAAGTGAAGCCAAGTCCTTCCCACTTTGTCTTTCCGCCGCAGTGGGGGCCACCCTCTTCCTCTGCTCTTCAGAGCTGGAGCGTCAGTGTCCATTCGAACGATATGGCCAAGCCAGCAAGCCGGTGTATTTTAATTCGCTGCACTATTTCCATGTCGTTCTAAACCTCATCCAGTTCATCGACACATCGGCTACGGTACTCAGCAAATCATAACCGTTCGTGAATTTTATACTTTCTGGTGGAGAGCTAAGCCTATCCAGATTTACACTGGCGCCTACTTCCTCGAACCATTTGTGAATATCGCGAAGTGCCTGATGCATCTTTAATCCCATCGTATTGAGGCACTTTCCGCATAGGATAACCGGATAGGATGACCGCTTTACATTCAAACTCTTTAAGGATTCTGTTAACAGCTAACAACCAAAGCAGGGAGATAAATTGTTATGTTGCAATGATGGCATTTTTTTGGTTTTTTATTTTCTCATATGTACTCAAAATGCTATAAGCGTACAATGGTACGGACCAATTGATTCTTTTTTTCACTCCTCAATATTTCGTCTTCAAGGAAGCTTTCTTTCCAAGATCTCGCCTAAATACTTGAATGGCTGAGCACTAAGCATTTTATACGAGTTGTACCTCCCGATGACAAGCTCCTTCTTGATATTTTTATGAGACCGCGAACAGATTTCATTGAAACTTTAATACTCTTGGGTATGAGAACCCAAACAGATTTCATTGAAACTTTAATACTCTTGGGTATGAGAACCAAATTATTTATACATAGATACATACATATATTTAAATCCATAAATTTAAAAATTATATGGAAGTATATATGGAGACATAAAGTAGCGTTTA
>NW_016174641.1:0-10758 GCF_001687245.7 Rhagoletis zephyria
AACCATGATTGATAAAAAGCTGAAGTTGCAACCCCAGCTTGTTAAATTCGATTCGCGTTAAAAATGCTAGTACGCAAGTAAGTTTTTTCTTTTCTAACTATTTGTACAAATTTTGTTTTTTTTACCACCTGAGTAAAACACATCGTTTCTTGGTGCTGAATCCAAATCTGGCCTCAGAATTGCTCTAGCACTAGAATTTTTAGATATCCTAAGCTCAAAGAGCCAAAAACACGAGTTTTAGCGATATTTGAGGTTATATAATGAAAACTTCAAATTATTTGCTTATTTCTAATTAGGGCATCATTTTCGTTTGTTGCGATTCGATTTTTCTTTCTCGAGATATACCAGTTTTAATGTACAGTACTTCAGTATTATGTTATGAAAAAAGTATCCCTTGATTCAAAAAATTTGGTGCTTTTAGTGTGGTAAAACGCTTTTTTTCCAAGTTTTTGGTGCTTTTTGAAAATCAAAAGATGGCAACACTGCTGGTTTATATCCCAGTGATCGCGGTGAAGAAGTCTGATGAGGAGATGTGGTGATCTCCGAAAAAGTAGTGTGTAAATTATTGTTGTTTTCCACACATTTTTAAAAAGGCCTTAAGTTTATTAAAATTGTTTAATGTTTATTTAAAGATTTTAAAATCAAGTGTTGTACGCTTGTATATATAAATCATTTTACTTTGAAAATTTAATGAAAATGTAGAAAACTAGAAACCAATGTAGCCCATTCTCTAAAGGAGAGAACAGGGTAGATTTCGAATTTACAACGAATGTAGAATACATTGGATAAAGAGTTCTCCATTGCGCTGGAGAATGGGCAGGTTATGGAGCCGAAGACCATCCTCTTACCCCTTTTCATATCGAAGTTGAGGCAATAGATTCGTTTTGCAATCATTAAAGAATTTTTAACCGAGCCCAGTGTTGAAATGACATCTACCTATTCTTTTATGTTGTGTAAAAATTTCATAGCCTTGAACAAAATATGTATTATCTTTTACTCTGCAGGTGTATTTAAATTCATAAGTTTAAAGCTATTTTTCTCCAGTTTTTGGTTTTTTGAGTTATGACAGCATTGAAGTAAAGGAGTGCTATGCTCATTTACACGACATTCATATTGGATATCGAAGATAATTTTCGAGCATTCGCCATAATGTTTGGTTGGTAATTTTTAAACAATTTTCAATGTAATTGAAAGAACGAAATTTTGTATGTAATTAAAAAAAATTTGTATTTGCTTAAAAAGTTTTTAACACGTCGATTCTTTTTGGTATTCCCGACATTTACTCAGTACTTGTCAAAAAGTATCGAGTTCTCGATACTACTCAGTACTCATGAAAAGTATCGATATTCTGTATCGTTCTATCATTAAGAGCAGGGGACTTTTTATATTTTTTATTTATTTACTTTTTTTCATTGTAATTTTTAAATTGTATTTTAAAAGGGGAAAAAAATATCTCATTTATTTTTTATGGTATTTGACTATTTAGGTTTTTCCATATGAAATTAATTTTACAATTTTTCATTTATATTTGAATTGAAATAATTGACTTCAGAGCGAGGCAGATGGGCATGCTTATGCAGATCAACTAGCACACAAAAGCTCTCCAACCGAGGATCGAACCTGGCAGCTACAGGCTTTTAGAATGCAACTCTCACCACTCGGCTACCGGGGACGCCAAACTCGCCTGCTTTGTTTGCTTACTTGTACAAAAGGCAATAGGTGGCCGTTTTTACCAGTGTTGTCATCGAAAATTCCCCTTATTCGAGTTAATTCCCAAAAATTTCGCACATTTATTCGGCTGCTTATATTTTAAAGAGGAAAATGCATGAGTAAAAGTAATTAATGGCTGTTTATGGAAATAAGCGAGCGCGTTTGTCAACCGTATTACTTTATTTTAACCACCTTAAAGTGGACTCGAATCTGTGATCTCAGAACCAAAAGCAGTAGTCTTCGCGACGATACAGCCGACATTTACAAGGAAAGCAATTAACTGCGTTTTATTTTGGCTTTGACAATTCAAAGGTAGAAGTCGCTTTATATACATACATTTAAATATAATACTGCCAAATGTATACGTTTCATAGAGAATAGAGTAAGAAATTTGTGACTTGTTTATTTTCAAATTTATTTCGGCCGTGTTTTGTTTTTGTTTTCGACAGTTCAAATTTTTTTGGAAACCGTGGCTGGTGTTTGTAAATATATATTTATATAAGTTTCTTATGTGCCTGCCACACCGTCTCAGAGAAAGGAATATTAAACTTCAGACTTCATTTAAGAAAGTATTTCTAACTTATTTTTTATGCTGCATTTTGTTTTTGTTTTCAAAATTAAGTAAATTAGCAAATCGTTTTCTTAGCATGAGTTAAGTTATTTTCCTAAATTTAGTAAATTTGAGAAAATGCTGTTATTTATTTTAATATTTGTTCAATTAGTTTTGTTGTTGTTTGTGAAAAAGAAAACCGTTTCCGTATTTTCAGCAAAGATTTTTCCTTAAATTCAGTGAAAACTTAACCAAAGATGAATATTTTATGAATTACTTACTATTTCGCGAACAAGAAAACAGTTATCCAATTTTAAGTAAAAAACTTCTCTCCGTGTAATGCAAAGGTAAAAATAATTTCACCCTGAATTTTGGTAATGAAATTCTAAATGTTTAAAACAACTGATTAACGGAAAAATGTTAATTACGATATTAACTTTTTAATCAATCAGATTGCCTGAGAAGTATGTAAATATTTACTCCAACATGCACTGATCTACATATGTGTTTAACGTGTCTCCGAATGGCAAACGGTACCCGTTTTCGAACAAGTTTTACATTTGGTGAAGTTGGGACCTACAGAATGATATTGTTAAGTTAACTCACCTACGACCGCTGTCGAATCAAGTTCATATGAGTATTTGAATTAAAAATACAAACCTGAGCTACATGCAATCAAAAAAGCTTTACGGGGAAGATTAACGATTATAGAATAAATCCCTTTAATGATTAAACGAACTTGAAAACTTCTTCTTCACTGGGTTTGTGCTATTTTTGATTAAATAAGTAGTTAAATAAAGTGCCGAAAATGCCCACCCAATGCTGTTTTCTACTCGACCAAACATCAAAAGGGTGCAGAATAGCAATGGTAAAAAAACTCCACAATAATCCCTGCATTAACTTTTTAGTCTATTTGAAATTGGCACTAAAGAGCTATTTAACGCTTTGTCAAGCCAGCACACATGAATGCTTTCAGTTTTGCGGCACTCAAAACACATATATGTACATACAATAATTTAGAGACTTAACATCTGGAAATACATTTCCAATTTTCGTATATAATAAAATGTTTAAATGTGTTCTTGGTATTGGTATTCACGATATGACCCCATTGTATACGTATGTACCTATATGTATATAACGTAGACGTGTTTTTGAAGCAATTCACAGTAATGAAGTAGCCGCTCGAATGGTTGAAATTAGAGGTGGCATATGTTTGCGTGCCTGTGACTTTGTCACGGTTACGGCACTGTTATGCTGATGATCATATGATCCCTGGTCACCAATTGTTGTTGCTTTCACTGCAAGCAAAAAAATGTTGAGTAATCGAGAGAACTGAACCGCATGACCAATCAATAACATATCAAGAAACTGCCACCATTGATGTTAACCTTAAGGAAATTTTCTTATAATTACAGGTTATTTATGATTAAAATCTAACCACTGTTGTTTGATACATAGTATATACAGTAATAAACCTTTTCGCAGTTTTTCGCCAATTGGTCCCCGAGGAGTACTTTTGGGTTGTGTGCAGCGTTTTCGTTTTGCGAGTACGGCAACACTTGCTGTGGGGAAATTCGCCTCATGATTATAAAAAGTTCTTTTCGAGGATAAAATATATATAATTGTGTTATTTATGGACAAAATGTAGGTTAAGTATAATATCAATGCTTAATTAAGAATAATATCAATAGTAAAGTGCATAATTATTGCCTGTGTTTCTTTAAACTGCAAACTCAAATCGTAATTATAGCACTGAATGGAGTTTTCTTAAATGTAAATTCAAAATCAATAAAATATCCATTGTAAGATAATATTTTTTTGAAAAACGTGAAATTTGTGAATTTATCATGGAAAATTCTAAATTTCCGAATATATTTAAGTCTTTATTCCAAAACAAAACAAGGTTGGTATAGTTATATAGACTCTAAAGCCTGCCAGCGCATCCGCCCAGAGAGCTCATTAATAAATAAATAAATACTCAACATCAAAGTCAGTGTTGCCGTTTTAGTCCTTTGGTAGCTAGATTTAGCTACCACATCCTTTTTTTTGGGCACATAAATTTAAAATTGCCCCTAGCTCGTTTTTTAGCCCTTTGGTGAATTTATTCATATGGCTTGAAAAGTGATACATTTGCTTAATTTAAACTAAGAAAGACTGATACATATACATATGTGCATTGTATGTTCCTTACATTTTTATACATACATACTGTAAAAGTATTAGGGCTGTTAACTTACCTATTAACAATTTAACTATTGTTTAAAATAGATAAGTTTACGGCCCTTAATATGCTTAATTTGTTAAATGTATATGTATATCGATGGCTGAGTGGAAGATCGACCTATCTCGGCTGCCAGTTCGAAAACGCTCTATCTCAAAAAACTTTTCAAAAACGCCCTATTTCAGAATTTTATTGAAAAACACCCTATCTCAAAATTCGGCTCAAAAACGCCCTATCTTACTTCAAAATGTATTGAAAATATGTTGATATAGGGCGTTTTTGAATCGGCAGCTGAGATAGGGCATTTTTGAAACGAATTCTGAAATAGGGCGTTCTTGAAAAATTTTTTGAGATAGAATGTTTTCGAACTGGCTGCCGAGATAGGTCGATCTTCCACTCAGCCATCGATATGTTCTTGTAATGTAATTGTACCTGCTGCTGCTGCGACTTCAAAAACTATTTGAAAATTTTATGATTGTACCAGCATGCTGGTGTTGTGAGTGGAGAAATTTGCTCAATTTTCTAAGTATAAAATATTTTGGCGGTAATTTCTTGCACTATATGAGTCAAAGCCGTGTTTGTGGAAGATTAAGTTGACGGTATTGCAGTTGAGATTAAAAAAAAAAAAAAACAATGTTTAACAAAATCGTATAAAAATTATGAAATTTCGGCCCTAATTATTTCGATCTTTCCTCGACCTCATTTGTAAAGAAAAAAAATTGTGTACCAGCATGCTGGTAAGTTATATGCTTTGAGCCTGATGGTACAATCACTTGGTGGAGCCAGCACGCTGGTGTGGTATATTTCCCCTTTTATACAAAAAGGTTTTTGGTTGGATAATATATTAGCTTTTGTCCAGAGATCATATACCATTACTTATTGAAAATGTTTGCGTGTATACTTTTGTATGTATATGTAAGCAAAAAAATTTAGCTACCATTTTTAGCCACAAGGAATTTTTCATCTCTTTTTTAGCCCTTTTTTTAAAGGAATTTGGCTACCACTAAAAATGATTCGCGGCAACACTGATCAAAGTATAGAATTCACAAATATGAATCATACACACATATAATAGTAATTGCTATGAATGACTACCGTATAAACTCAGGACACGCATTTGCTGGAGACTCCGAAGGTTATGGTGGTGATAAGTTCAGCCAGCACATTCAATGGTCCATTACCCGCAGTTGCTCCAACATGATGAGTAAATTTTAGTGAGGCTCACATGCTACTGCCTCTAGCTACACGCTGGATATCGGGATATTGCAAAAAATAGCAATTATCTCCTATAATTATAAGAAAAGTGTTTGTTTACAAAATTACCTGTGCCACTCTGCCATAGTACGGTTGTTGCTCCCTTTCATTTCACAGAAAATTTGTATGCAACCCCGAATCGGCAAAATTCATGCTCCTTCTCTTGATAATGAGATCAGATCTTTACCCCCGAGGAGTACTCGAAAAGGTTTATTACTGTATATACTGTGGTTTGATATTAGAACTTCTCACCACTGAAATGTAAATGACCAAAAAAAAAAACGAAGAAAATAGCCAGGGGTGCCAAAAAAATAAATAATGCCGTTATTTCACTCGGTAAAAGATTTCTGTTTCGCAACACTTTTGTCACTGTGGTTGTCACGATTAGAATCTGTGAAATATTTGTCGCTTAAATGCATATTACATCGAACCGGTAACGTCGATAAAGAAGTTTAACGGGAAGAGAAATTTAACAGGCAGACATAAAGATAGCGCAGCCGTATACAAAGGCAAAACTATTTTAATAGCAACTTATTAAGGACGTTTTCATTAAGTATAACTGACTGCAATTATTTTCTTTTTTTTGTAAACAACTTATGTACTTTATTAACATGGCGATATCCTAGGAAAAAGTAAATTGTTGGACTGTGTATATGATTTCAACTAATTTCCAATGCGAAGACCATAAATATTAATGGCTGAAATGACAATTAAAACATGTAATTTTTAGCAAAAAAAACCGACTTCAACTCTCATATAAACAAGTAATTTTTAGCAAAAAAAAACCGACTTCAACTCTCATATAAAAAAAAATATATATATATATATCTCATGATCCACTGATCGGATCTTAACCAGATTAGTATGGGACCACCTCTAAGATACTACCTTTCCGATGCAAAAAGCATTATCAAAATCGGTTGACGTGGTCCAAAGTTATGCGGTAACATACATAAAAAAAAAAATTAAAATAAAAAAATAATAATAATATCCCGACGAACTGATAACCTCCTCCATTTTTGGAAGTCGGTTAATAAAAGAAAGGAGAGTCGGAAATTAAGTTGCTGCATTTGCTTCAAAGACATCTTTTATGTTCAAACTACTTTTTCAACTGCAAATTTTTGACACGTCTGCTTTATGCCAATAGGGTATTCATTGAAACTACTACCCATAAAATAATTATGTATGTAGTTCCATAAAATGAGGGTGCCACATATGAACATATATATATCCTTCATATATGGAACGTTCCATGTCAACCAGAACAGAGCTACATATATGCGAAAATTTGTGCAACATAAACAAAACTTTTAATTGCTGAAAAGTACACTTTTGCTGTTTAAAAAGCAGTGTGGCAATTTTGGAAATTCAATACACTCGGGCTTTTCGGGGTTGCTGAACTCAAATCTGGTGTCAGATTTCAAAAATTCTAAATGGCGCGGCCATAATTGATCCACCATTTATCACGGAGAAGTTAAAATCGAACGTGCGTATATACAATCGAACGTTCGTATTTACTTTTGTGGATGGCGTATGAGTAACATTCTCATATCTTCAGAGTAACTCATACCCCACGACGTACTTTCGACTTTAACTTGTCCGTTATAAATGGTAGACCCAATATGGATAGCCCATTTACAGGCCTATTCTGCGTTGGCAACAACAATTTTGTAACCGGTGAATAAAGTTCCTCGTAATTTATAAACCCTTTTCGCATTCTGCCCACTGGTAAATTTTGTTATCATCTCATAAGCAGGTAACAAAATACTTCCCCGTGAAGTATGCAACACCAGAATTTATACAAAACTTCATAATTGCTGAATAGATTTAATTGTTACCAAGGTACTTAGAATTGCGGTTACAAGAAGTGGTGTTATTTTTTGGTAACGAAATTTTCCGGCGTCAAAACCACCAGACACCATGACACCAGATTTAAATTCAGTAACCCCGAAAAGCTCCGTGTCTCAAGTTTCGAGCAAAACAGTTGGATAAAAAGAAATCGTCCTCCATCTTATATCTGCGACTTAAAAATTTATTGAATTCGCTCGAAACTTGTTACTCGGGGTTTTTGGAAGTATGCATTTAGGAACTTTTATGGCAGCTGATTACGATTCTGAGAGCAGGATTAAAAAATTTGGGTCCAATATGACGGCTTTGTAATTTAAAAAGTTAGTGGATTTGAATGGAACATAGTGAAAATGAGGTTACCTTAATTCAAGCATTAAAGAAAGTTGGCAAAAGTTTGCTATAATTTTCTGTGTGTGTACGTAAAGCCATGGAACATGGAACCTCCCACATAAATTACATACATATGTTGTATGTATGTAGGTGCTTATGCACCTATGTATGTATGTAGATTTAAAAGTTTTCCGATTGTGTCACTCACACGTGTAGTTGTGTGTCGTTATGTCTTAAAATCGTAAGCTTTTCAATGTGAAATAATAGTTAAAATAGTTTAACGCAATCCGCAGGGTATAATAAAAGACAATTTTATATATTAACATTTTAGTGTAGTCACAAATCTTCTAAAAATATTTTACTATTTCAAAACATTACGAATTAAAAAAAGAAAGATGTCCAGTAGTGAAGAAAGTGACACCACGGAAAAATATTTAATCTCATACTCACTGCTTCTTTTGTTTTAAACACCCTAGAAAGTATGCACGTATGTATAAAGCTTTCATAAGATAAATCCGTGACGGCATTTTGATTTATATATCTTTACATTAATTCACAAAGGCCCTAATCAACAAATTTTTTGTTTTACAGGAGAAGCATAAATATAAAAATAAAATCATGCATATGCATAGGGCGTTAACTGCGTGAACTAAGGTGACGATATGTACATGCCTATACCTACATGTATGTGTTTTATTATATTGTATATTTTATATTTAACTCCGCCTTGATTTGCAACTTTGTCCTACAAAGAAAGACTCCGCCTAGAAAGGTCCCTATAGTTATTAGAACGTGCCATGCGAAAATTTTTTTAAATCGGATGACGGAAGGCCGAGCTTTTTTAAAACGTGGTCATAATTTCCTATATGCCAGCGAGTAATTTAATATGATTTAATGGCGCTTGATGTAGTTTTGTTCCCCGATGTCAAATATGGCTACAATATTTTTATAGTTTTAAAGTTTATATTTTGCGAAGTTAATTTTTAGAAATGTAAGAGAAATGAAATGTTGTATAATTACTTAGTTGTATACCATACATATTTATACACAGTGGTAGAAGAAATAATGTAAACTTTTGATTTTGATCGGTTTTTTAGTATATTTTTCTTTTGCTTATTCGCTGTTTAATATCTATACATACTATAAAGGAAAGTCGAGATTCTTTGTACGCGGTAATCTCGAAAACTACTGAACGGATTTTGACGAGATTTTCTCTAATTACTCTGTATCGATAGGAGAGTGACCTTTTTGATTTATAATTTTAATAGGGTTGCCTAAAACCCTATAATATCCTCACCGTTCGTTGGATTACAAAAAATGAGGTGTCAAATAAAAGCGACTGGTCTCTAGAAAATGACGAATGTCTTATTTTTTGAATAGGGTTTCCAACTGTTAACAAAATTACTATATTCAATTCGCGTAGGCGTCAGTTCTGCACCGTCACTGTCAAATGAAAAGATGCCTCTAGATGTGTAATAATGTATTATATTATTATAAAAACTATAAGATTTTCACCGTGCGTTGGATAAAAAATGAGATACCAAATGAAAGTGCATTGCCTTCGCATGCACAAAAATTTCAAATTTTTCGAGTACCACCTATTTAAAATTACTATCTTCTATACATAATATAAAGGAAAGGCGAAATATTTTTACCACGCTACTGAACGGGTTTAGACAAGATTTTTTAAGTATATAATAAACGAGGTACATGATGATATATGATTTCTTTCTCTAAATATGTAAATGTACATACATATGCATACATTCAGCGCGGCTAGTTTATTTATAAAAGTCTAGCGTATTATATAACAAGAACCATATAAATCCTCATTTCAAACTTTGTACAAAAATTAAAAAAAACAAAATTAATATACCCTTGTGCACAAGTGCGCTCGGGTATAAAAATCGTAAAACTTTAACAAAAACCCCCAAAAATTTCAAACTTTTTATTCTTAATTAATACGAAACGTTTTTCTTTTGTAATTTTTTTTTTGTAAATGTATATATTTGTGATACAGGGACTCTACTTTTAAAACACAATTGTCCATGCTTTTGTAGGAACTCTGGCTTTGATCTATATAACCGCACGTTTAGTAAGACCAGAGTACCTTTTTGAACGTACTGGTTCGGAAAATGATGCTTAATATGCCACTAAACTTTCTCATTCACATCTTTGGCTTGAGTTTTTTACGTAAATATAATAAAGCTTTTGGCTTTTTGGCTTTGCTACTTCTTAAAAAATTGCTCTGCTTTTCAAAATAATAAAAACTGTGATGTCCGAAGAAAAAGAGAATATATCTTTAAAATTTTAAAGGATATCAAAACTTGTTTGCATATTTACATATATTCAGCAGGCAAAAGCACATTAAGTGACATTAAAACTTATTACATTGCCCACTGCCTCATAGGCAATTTTGACCGCATTGTGAAAATTTTTATGAATATGCTACATTCTAGGGTCTTTGTGGCACGTCTTCCCGTTATCCGATTTTAAAAATCCCACAAGACATATTTTTATAACCAAGGGAACATTCTTGCTTTGTAGTTTAACAAAAAATTGTCTCCACACAGATAAGGTCCAGTCGAATATAACTTTGTATATATTGTTTTATAAATCTCTTCTTATCATTCCGCCTTTCAGATTAGATTTAGATTTCTAAACATTGCGTTAATAAAGTTACAGTATCCGCCTGTCTCTTTTGAATAATTCTCACTATGACATCCCATAGTACACATTAGCCGATGATACACTTATGGTGATTTCGTTACTTCCAAAAAAATGTTGTTGGGACAATCAAAAAGCAACATTTTTTGGTAGAAACGAAAACACCTTTACATTG
>NW_016174642.1:0-10757 GCF_001687245.7 Rhagoletis zephyria
ATATCGGAAACTAAAGAAGATATTCAAAAATGGATAACTCTATTTGAAAGATCGTGATTACTTTAGTGTGACTGCATTATTAACTCAATTTGTACTAAATTATCAATAAAACTTTAGTCACGTGATAACACCAATCGAAAGATCTTACTTTAAAATATTTATTTATTTATTTATTTATTACATCTATAACTAAAAATTGTCAAAATGGCGCTTGCGATTATATTTTATTCATGCGACTATATATTAATTCGATTCTGTAAATTTGGTATTTCTTGATCAGAGATGAATGGCATTCTCTTCTCTCTTGTCTAGATGGCAAGCACTTCTTCTAGATACACCTGAGTTAATGTGCCTAAAATATCGGAGTGACCAGAATTCCCTTGATCCATGAACTGACTTCTTTGTGTCTTACTGCGAATTAATCTATGCAAATATGCTTGCGCAAGTGCAAAAAGGTATTTCATATTTTTGCTAGATCTACATTCATATGCACATACACATTTATGAATTTGCAATAATTTGTATGTATACATGTGTAAATATGACATAGATTGTTTTATCAATGAATTAAAAAAAAACTCTATAAATCGGCAATCCATTAAATTTTGCTCAGAGCTAACAACGAACCGCAGAAACAGCTCAGTTAATTGTATTCAAAAGTTAGTATTTAAATACTTATATATTTATGTATATGAACACAACAACGAGATAAGCTATGTGTTTTAAACCGACTACTTCGTTTTGCTATCTTCAAGCGAGCAAAGTTCATCTTTCAGTTTTAAAATTGTTGTATTTCCTTAAATTTTTATTGTTGGAGCACGAAGGCCAAGTGCTGAGACACTGGCGCCAGCAGCAGCTAAACTGTGGAAATCAAATAAAGAGTCAATACATTTCCATACATACTTTTGTTTATGGCTTTTTTGTCCTTTTCTTCAGAATTCTAATGCACTACATAATGGCACACATGAATGTCTGCTAATAGATTTCGCATATTATTTCCAACGTGTGCTGCGCGTATATCGATTTAAGACATTTCCGCAGTTGTAAATTCTGAATAATAATTTAGAAAAAGACGAAAGTCACTGTGAGTGCATTAAGTGGCTATGCAATGCACATTCGATGTGCATATGTACATACTATATATGTATGTATGTAAGGATATAGACAAACTACTTGTATGTACAATAAAAAGTTTTACTTTTAAAAACTGGAAGTTGAGATGGATGAGTAGCTTATGTTATTTTTCATGCAAAAATTTTCTGTCATGGCTGCGTGAGAGNGTTTTACTTTTAAAAACTGGAAGTTGAGATGGATGAGTAGCTTATGTTATTTTTCATGCAAAAATTTTCTGTCATGGCTGCGTGAGAGGAGAGTATACACACAGATGAATTTTGGTCAGACCTTTTTTTGGTATAAAACGAAGTTCTGCCAAAGAAAAAGTTAAATTTTTTTCGAAAGAAAGAATTCTGAATTCTGAAACCCCCGGGATTTCGCAAGACAATTTTGGAATATCTCGAAAACTGAAATGTTCTGGGCTGGTTTTACAGGTAATATTTAGGACTATAAAGAAAAAAATCTAAATATTAAAAGTCTATAGAATTTCGAAATAAAAAAACGTAAATAAAAACACTTATAAAAATGTTTGGCAAAGTTTTTTTTATACTATACCTCCTAAAAATATTTATTAATATTCAAGAAGCTTGTTTTTTAAAGATATGCATTTTTAAACTAAAAAAAAAATTGTTTGAAAACTCTAAAAAAGTTAATTTACACCACTTTTATTTAAATTAAGTTTATTTTTATGTTAGAGCTTGCAATAAAATTTAAAAAATTCATATCTTCAAACAAAACGCCCTTTTGAAAATTTTCAAACCTTTCAAGTTCAGTGAGAGGTAGTGTATAAACACAAGTAAGTTTTAAGCAAAAAACAAATCGGACTTCAATTCTCGTTGAAAAATTTAAGATTATCGCTAATTTCTTCATGATCCAATGATCGCATTTAAACCAAATTAGTATGGAACCACCTGTGAGGGAACACCTTTCCTTTAAAAATAAACTGTCCCTCTACGTCGCCCCTCTTTTGTAATTTAAAGTCAAGGAGTAAGATCCTTCATATGTATTTCCAGCGGAAATGTTAAACGTCTAGCTATAAAGAGAATCGACTATTTGCGCGTTTGATTTGGATTGCCCCATTAGTGTGTGTATAAAATATTTAAATTTATTTACCAAAATACAACTTTAAAAATTTCGACTTGGCTTAGCAAAAAATAAACTTTAAGTAGCTGCATTTTTCCTTTACCCTTTGAAGGCAAGTAAGTCGAGAGCCACTTGCAACTTCCCACTTGCTTTTCATTAGTAGTGCATCTAATGAAAGTTAATTGCTTTATGTGCTCACATTAGTACAAATATAAACATAAGAGTATGCACATATGTAAATGCACACACAGTGACAGGTGTGGACAAACATATTCCTATTTAGATACTCATAGTTAATTAAGCGTTTTTATAAATGCAATATAGTATGCACTCGCGTATATGATATATTTGTATGTCGACATAAGCTTCTCGATATAATAATATACTCTCGAAAGTGTGAGTATATAAAATATTAACATAACCACATATGGCGGAAATATGTATGTAAATTCATAGTACTAACTTAGAACTATATATATATACACATGTACTTAGTAAAAAAAAGCCAGCCGCTTGTGGAACGCAGAAAGGGAAAACAAAGGAAAAGAGTCATCTAGCTTTGACCTCTATCCAAATGCAAATATGTATATACATACGTAAATTATATACATAAATATGTACATACTTACAGTCAACACTTACGCATCGGACGCAAAGCTATGACATCAGTGCTTGAGATTATGCCTTTGTGTGCCCTGCTGTTAAATGCGCCTAAATATGTACATTAAAATATAGATATATGTATGCAAATTCATATACATACTTATACATATGTCTATGTATAGGAATATTGTTATGTGGACATATTTATGCATTTACACAAACATGTGGCAGAAAAGTCAAATGCGGCAATATTTTAGAATTGGCCCCTTTTGCACTTTGTCACTAATTTTTTTGAACTTTATTAAATTCTCTAGGCGAAGCCAAATTTTCTCTGAGAAGTTCTGACGAAAAGTCAGCAAGTCACACAAAATGCAAAAAAATATCTTGAAAAACTTTGAAATTTTAAAACAAAAATATAAAATAATACCCGTAAAAATCCACGAAAATTACGAAAGAAAAACTATCGTTAATTTTATAGTCCAAAAGTTTTTAATAAATTCCGTCTATTATTTTTGTTAAAAAGTTTAGTGGGATTTCTTCTTTAAAATATTAAAAAGCAAACTTTGAAACAATATTAATTTAGTTTTTGGAGACAAGAGCGCCATATCTTAATGGCTAACGTTATTGGCTCCTTTTTCCGATGGATGTAGTATTTCTTCTTCTTCTTTATTGGCGCTGTAACCGCCAAAGCGATTTTGGACCAGTCTAAAACAACCCGAAAGTCATTTCTCTTCTGTGCCAAGTGAAGCCAAGTCCCTCTTCACCTGTTCTGTCCTTTTTTGTAGGACAAAGTAATGTAAATACAAATACCTCATAATAGTATCGTAATTTCATTTGTGAATAATAATAATCTAATATCTTTTGCGAAGATCACACGATTTGTACATTCGTACAGATTTGTATATTTTGGCAGTCACAGAGTGGTTTTGTTTGAGTTCAGCTCAATAAAAGAATTCCCGAACAACACCACTCTATACCTGCCAAAATGTACAAATCTGGGCAAATGTACAAATCGTGTGGTCCCTGCTTTTGTCGAGAATTTCCTACCTAAAAGCGCAATTAGCCACGGACATGAAAACGGAGAATGTGGCAGCTAACACGATCTATCTTATGGGATCTGCGTGTTAACCAAAACTCACCGCATGACCATGACGTTGACATTGCTTCTCTCTCTCTATCAACAGAAAATTTAATCTGTACCGTTCGCCCGATTTTTAAAAATGAGATGTCCAGTTAAAGCAAGATGTGCAAACTGGTTTTAATTTTTCGAAAAAAGTTGCCACCTGTTGAACAATTAAACTCAAATTATTTAATATTTAATGTCATCATGTTAGCACCGTTTGTTCGATCTTTGAAAATGAGGTGTTAAATTAAAAGGTTTAGAATATAAGGTTTTACATATATATTTAAATTATTAAAAAAAAATTATAAAAAAAAATAAATTATTCAAGGTAGCTATCAATCTAAATGGTTTGGAAAAGCTTTGTTTCGTACCTGAACTATAGGAAGGTTGCCACCCGGTAGAGTTGCCATCTGCTTGAAATGTCGAATTTAGTTCACTTATTCCCAAATTACTTATATAAAAAATACCAAAATATGGATGTCGAACGAAGGAGTGTTAAGAATTATTTAGTTTAAACGCTTAGAATATTTTTGAAGTATTGAAAGAGGGTTGCCACTTGTTTAAAAATTAAATTGAAATGCTTTAATTAGTTAAATGAATTATTAGAATATGGGTATTAGAATATGGGTATGGGGTTTGAAAAATGTTTATTTCTGAGCTATATTTGGCGGGGTCGCCACATATTTGAAAAATCCAGTTCCACCTAATTGATAACTTTATTTAAATATGTATCGCAATGTCCAGCGAAGGTGAGTTAAAAAGTATTAAGCTTGAAAATACTTTTGAAGAGGGCTGCCACCTGTTTGAAAGGTATAACTTAATTAACTAATACAAAAAGTACATGAAATATAAAAATACCGTAGGCAAATTTGAAATGTTTGAAGACGGTTGCCACGTGTTTAGAAAGTTACATTCAAAGTATTCAGTTCAATTAATTATTAAAAGATGGGGATCAATCGAAATGGTTTATGAAAGGCTTTATTTCTGACCTTTATTTATTTCATCAGTTTATTGAAATACATGCGTACCATAATGTCAAAGGAAAGAGATTTATGAAGATTTTAGTTTGAGAATACTTTTTAAAAGAAATTTCTAAAATATGAGGTCAAATTAAAGACCTTAGCCTATAAATATGTAATAAATTTATATTTTTTTTTTCAAAAACTTTTTTCATTGGTATAGGGTGATTTGAAATTTGATGAAATTAAAAACACGCACTAAGCGAGACTGCTTTTTATTGACACTCGGGTCTTTTATAACTCTGACTAACATTTGGAATATTTTTTATATTTTTGAAATTCAATTTTGGGCGTTTTAAAGCCATGCGGGTTCACTTGTTTATATTAAATGGTTTATTAACAATAGCTGCAGCGTCGTCTTGTCGCTCAAATTTCGAGGGCCCAAAGAAATAAGAACGTTGCATGTATTTAATAATTATGTGAGATTTATACCAATACGCATATTTCCATATGCAATCACATGCATATACATACATAAATACACATATTTAAACTTATTAAGCTAAGTAAACGCTCTTACATTGTATGTATCACATGCGTAAATCGGAGTCTGCCAGTCTGTAAGCATCACACCATCAAATCTGGTACCAGTCGGCAACAACAGGCGACCAAACAAGTTAGCTCGTACATATACTTACATACATACATAAGAAAGTGGACCAAATCCAGATAGACATGCCCAGTTGACGTTCAAGTTTAACGGCAGCGTCTAAGATGCCCTAGTAGAGATATATGGGATAGAGAAATGATTCTAGTTAAATGTGCTTATGTATGTAATTACATTAGGCTGCCTCACCAAAAAATTGCGGGTTATCCAACGGAATTACAAAATGCATTCTACTCGAAGACTTCCGTTAAAATATTTCGGAAAAAATGTTTAAATTTACGTGAGCGGAATCGATTATAAAATATGTCTCATTATATCGATTTCGTTTGATAAAATTTTAAAAATTCATATGATGATTTTCTGAGCTCTTCTATAATCTGAGGTGATTTTTTGTAAAAAATTTTGTTTAAAACTATTTTTTTATTTATTTTTAATTCGATTTTTACAGTATTTTCAAATCAGTCCAGCTTACATAAATTTTAATATTTCTCAGAGATACTTTGGCGGAAGTTTCAAAATATAGACTTTATAATTTCAGTGCTATTTTTGTACGGAGAGCGAAGCACCCTAATGTACATATGCACATTTATCATGTAAGTGCGTACATATGTACGTAAAACATTTCATAAATTCACCAAGTTAAAGCAGCGCAGATAAAGCAATTGCTGCGCCAGAAGCAATAAAAGTGAAACACCAAGGCAATGTTGATGACAAGCGCAGCATCATAGGCGCCTTAGGGAAATTATATTGTAGTTGTTGCAATCAGCTGTAAGTGGATAGCTGGTGCGCCTCAACAGCGCTAGCTATTGGTTCAAATGTCGCAATAGTGGCGTTGAAATAACAATGTAGGCCTTTTAATTCAATCCTACATACATTAGCTTATGGGTGCCAAAATGATTCATTGAAAATTTTCGCTTTTTTGGAGGCCTTTCAAGTACATATGTACAAAAGTATGTATATATTTCTACAGATTTTTATTGTTTTCAAAAATGATTCAAACAAATGTAACAAATATGATTTTCGCACTTGTTCGCGAATATTTTCTGCCGAATTGCATACATTCAGGCGTGTAGGACATATGTATACTTGATACGGCTGTTGCCTGGCTGATAATAACCATGCGTGCATACATAATAATCATAAAATGTATGTCGGTGTGCGTGTGCGATAACAAAGCCTAGTAATCTCGCGTGTAAAATTTCCAATGATTTATGTATATCCATACGATGTAATGGCACAATGGAATATTGTCGATGCTGCATAATGAAATGGACAAAGGAAAGCAAGAGGAAAATTTAAAAATAAAAAATTTAAGCCACATTCATGTACGCCAATGAGTGTTAAGCGTATTTTCGTTGCATCTATGCAATTATATGCAAACAATTTGTGATGTAAATAGATAGATGCTTTGCTTAAATAAAATTCATAGGTCAGCAGTTTATTTATGTATGAGAGTAAACACAATGAAGCGGAATTTTAAACTACATATACTAATTTGAGGGAATTTTCTGGCAAAAATTACTCGATATTTAATGCTATTTTGTATGTGAGCAATTCTCACGAGTGGTTTTTTTTAGTGTCACTCCCTTCATTCGGCAGAAAAACAAGTGCCAGAGCATTCTTCTTGCATTTAATTTCAATCAAAGGCGTTCCAGAAAGAAGTACAATAAAAAATTAATCAACTGTTTGCACAATTTTAGCCTTAAAACGCTTATTTAGGTGAAACGTACCGAAATTACTAATTTTTTCATTGTAACTCGAAAAAATCATAATTGTTTTTTGTTTTTAATAACTTTGAAAAGTTTTCAGAAGTTGGCTTTAAATACAACATATCTGTGAAATTTTAAGAATGTAGCACGAAATTAAAACAAAATGGCAGCATGCAGAATATCTGTCGTAGCTATTTTATAATTTTTGAAATTTTACGATTGCAAATTTTCTTCTTGCCAAAATGAACGATTCCAGTCTAATACAACTACTGACTGACCAAAAGAAAAAAAAATTACATAGAGTAAAAAATGACTATGATTTGAGAAATTAAAATTCCAGTTTTACAATTTTAATTGGTGCACTCGAACCTCATTCTAAAATTGTTATATATATAAAGAAAGTAATATATATGTGCCTGAGGAATACTGTGCAAATTTCTGCCACGCCAATATTTAATTATTTTTAAATTTTATCACTTTTAAGTTACGACGTGCGAGTAAACGTGTTAGATGACTGTGTACGGTGCTACGGGGCGTATACGTTATATACACAACTACACATGAGCCTGAGTAGTTACTTTTACTTAGTTTTAGTATATCTTTTTTAAGTTTCCATTTAATTACAATTTCGCGATGGAATCTCGATATTTATACAAAACTGAAGATAATGCATTTGCTAAGATACGTATGTGTATCACCATTTTCGACCAAATACACGTTTTTGTTGAAAAATGTAACAACTTGTGAGATTTGCTCATATGCATAGGTGAACAGTTTTTTCTAGCCTCATATTTTCTGCATTGAGTGCAAAGCCCTGTACTTTGTGAAAAACAGCGAAAAGGCACTAAAAGTTGGATTCTTTGGCGCAATGAATTTAGTTTTTGCGCTATATTTCACCAAAGCCATTAAGGATCAAAGCGAGCTAAATCTATTGATATAGGACATTTAAGGGCCTGTTATTTTGGGTTTTCCTTGCCATTTACAATCTCATTTAATTCAATCGATGTAGGTAGGTATCGATGGTTTACATCGGACGGTTATCAAATATCGATACTTTATTTCAATAGGATTTACAAGTAATACATAGATAATTGAATGGCCTGGATGAAAATAAATGCTATAACAAAAAAAAATTGTCTTGCAATAATTCTTTAGACTCAGGGGTTTAATTGAATTTTTTTTCTGAAATATTCCTAGTATTTCTATATGCATTTCTGCATCAAAAATAAAGTTTTGAAAAATATGTCGCTTATGTTAGTTTGGTGGTTAGGGTTCGTTCCTTTAAAGCTATGGAATAATTTCCCGTTCTGCCAACTTTTTTCACAAAAACGGCGTTCTGGCCTACGAAGCTACTTTAATGGACATACGAGTATGTCGTCGATGCCTTTGCAAAACTGTTCCAGGACCAATTGAAAAGGCAAACTGCCTATCTTAGGGCACTCAAATTTTACAGGAGAGCGAAAAAACAGGATTTCTTTGAAGGCATTGCCTTAATAGGCGGTATTTTCTCTAGCTATTATTTATGCATAAGTCTCGATGCCTGGAGTTCGGGGTCACGCTTTGCCACAACGGCGTTTTAGGCGGTTCCGCAAAGGCATCGACGATATGAATCCTAAGAAAGGAGCTCTGACTAAGACAAAATGAAAACTACACTTAATGTTTGAATTTTGACCCCGTCTATTCCTTGAACTAAAAAAATTTAGTAGCTTAATTTAACAAAATTAAAATTTGAAAAAAAATTGCACAGTCGAACTTCTCTACTCCGAAGTTACAAAATACCCTCTTTGGTGATGTAAAAATTTGTGTTGCAAAATTTTTTGAATTCGTTACAAATTTTGATATTTAGGAAAGATACCGTTGGTTCAAGAATAACTTCGCTATAGCAGAAAAAACACTTCTTTGGAGAAGAATTTACGCTACGGGAGTTAGCAATCTTTAAATAATAAGTTTTAATAAACCGGTCGATTTCTTTACTTTAGCAGTATCGGCGATACCCTGATGAAAAAAACACGTTCGACAGAAGCCAGAAAATCACTTTTCGCATCTATCGTTCGGAGGAGGCGAAAAATTGTACGANAATATTAAAACAAAACCAAGAGAATTGGTGTAAAAAATTACTGCCCTCAAACTTTAAAATAAAACTTTTTCTTGAAAATTAAATGGAAGCCAGTATGTGAATGTGTTTAAGAGATTAGTGCTTTACATACATATGTATGTATATGACCACTTAGCACCTATTCGCCACATCTCTCACGTCGAACTACAATGGCTGCTTCCCTTCTGAGTGTTTCATCTCTACTGTCAATAGCATTGACAGGTAATCTCTTTTATTGCCTGATAGACTTTTATGTTTATATGTATTTACGTATACCTACATTGGTGTTTATATACCTTTCATTTGAGAAAAACAGTAAAAATAAAAAAATATGTACATATAAAACAAAACTGGAAACCAAAACAGTTTGCGTCAAAACAAAAGTAAAAAACTAAGTGCATTGCACCTTGATTATACACTCTTCTATGCTTTTATATGAATTAGTTGTTTGTCCACCCCGCCATTTTGTATACGTTTGTATCACTGTGTGTACTTGAATGTGTGTATGTGTAAATGTACCCACGTCAAGCACTGGGGCAGACATCTTAGTACTTTCGAGCCTTTTCACTCGACACCGGATATGATGCTTGGATGTAGACAGATATTGATGTTTGTTTGTGTGTACATACATATGTGTGTATGTATGTTTGTTCTAAGCTTGCCAAGTGGCTATGTATGTAGGAAATTCTGAGAGTGGATTAAATGGCGAATAAAATATATATTAAGGTGATTAAAAATAGAGCTTTTCATCTAAAGCCAAGTATCGAATGCTTAATGAATTGGAAACGATTTTCACTAGAACTAGAATGTTATGCTAAAGGTTTGAAATGTTAGAGGGGAGAATGTTAGAAGGGAAAATGACTAAAATATAAATTACTTGAATATTCAATTGAATTGCTGCTATCTCTGGGGCAGAAGTAATGTCTTTTTTTAATAAGTCTTTGTTTTCATCCGAAGGCTACTTGAATGTTTAAAACTAACAAAAATTAACGGGGAAATTCTGGCAACTGCCTTTCAACTCATCGCAATCTCTCGAAAACCAAAAGTCTTTGGTTAGACAATTGTACATTCTGGCAGCTGGAAGCTCTTCTCAGACTAAGTAATTGTTAGATTTGCCGTTTTGCCGATTTGTTCCGTTTGTATTTTAACAATAAGTTTTCTAAAAATTTAATGAAATTAGGAAGTACATGCATATACATATATTTTTCTTTGTGAAACAATAAAAACTAAAAATTATACGAAATCAAATTAAAAGACTCAATTTTAATTTTAATAAAAAATAAAAAAGTAAGTTTATAAAAATTGAGCGTTATTAAAAAATATGTTTCTTTTTAAAACAACAACAAATCTAAAAATAAAAAATGATAATTAAAGAACATAAAAATAAATGAAATTAAAATTTTTT
>NW_016174643.1:0-10757 GCF_001687245.7 Rhagoletis zephyria
TTCCTTTAAATTCTCCTTAATTACGTGCATGCACCGTTGGAACTCGCAACTTTAGATATATATCTTTATACAAATGTATATATGAGGTATTTTCACCGTTTTTCTTTGTATCGCACAGCTAGAATGAAATATTTTTTCTTATAATTATACTACTTTATAATATTCCTTGGTGTTTGTTATTGTCTGCGAAAGTAGAAAAATTGCGCACACACATGCATACACATAGGTACATACATACATACATACCAGCTGCACAACTACCAATGCAACTGCCCGAAAGGCATGCGCAAAGGACGAGCGAGTTTTTGACACCACCCGCAAACGCATTCGTTACAATTATATGTTTATACAGTTACTGTTACAATTACAGTCACCAGCAAATTGGAAATACTTATTTATCGAGTTTTCCTTATACTTATAGATTTGTAGCTATGTATGTATGTACATATGTGTATGAGTTTGTGTGCTGTTTTTTTCTGTATTACTATTTAATTTAGTTCGTATTACTGCACACGAGCGTTCACACGCTGTCTTATTTTATTTTACTTTGCTCACAGTGTTCGCACGCACACCAGTGCATATACACGCAAGGATTTATAGATATATCTACATACATATATATATATATAGACAATTAGCACTTTGTTGGGCTCTGCTAAGTATGTGCTGTTTGTTGAAATGAAAATCCTTTTCATCCGCCTTACAATATACAACACTTTTAGCCACCGCCGCGTTCGAATGTAAACTGAAATTGGTTTGTCCCTGTTGGAATGCGCAAAAATCATTGATGTGATTTTTATAAGTATTGACTCGACGCATGCGGGTTCACAGTATGAGAGAGAGAGAGAGCAGCTTAGTGCAGTGGTTGGTGGTCGTGTTGTTGGCGGTTTTGATTATGGAATAAAACCTGCATTCTCTTCGAATGCAGTGAGAGTATTTCTAAAACATATAGTCGATAAATCGTTAAAGGTGGTCATGTGGAATTCTAGCAATCGTCGTTTCTTAAATAGTATAAGTTGAAAAAGTGATGTCTGACGTCTAAATTGCTTCAAATAGTGAGGAGTTAGTAAAAGAAGCCATTGGAAATTGATGGGGTCTCTCTTCAAATGATTTCGACTGACTATAAAATCATAGTCAATTCATTTACATATCTGTTATGGAGTCATTATTTTGCGGTTGGTTGTTTGGTTGAAGCACTTCCTAAAAGATTTCTAGGGTCCAATTATCGCATTTGCACCACTTCAATGCACTTCTCGCACGAAATGTCTTGTCTATGAACATCATTTGTTGCTTGGTCCAGGTGGGACTGTCGCCTGAAGCGACCAATTTAGGCCATGCATAGGAGGTAAGTTATGTTACCATAGTCTGACACCGTTCAATTATCCCCCGTGCTGAACCATTTCGTGTCACTGATGGATCTCATCATGCATCTTGCGTCGGTGCTTGAAGCCTCAGCAAGGTCAGCCTCAGCCTACTGCTTCATACAGGATATGTAGAACCATTTCCTCGTCTTCGTAGTTCTTAAAGCTTCTGCAACACCTTCGGAAAGGTCCGCCGAGCCTTTCTGCATGTTAGATATATCCTCTTTTCTCACAGAGTATACGCTTCGTGACTGTTTTCGATCCCATTTAGGTCACGACTGCCTGGAAATTCGACAAGTCGTACTTTGACCACATCTTTCGCCAGCTTGTTTGTATACAAATCCTTTGAGTATCAGCCTGCTGAGCTCAGAGCTTTTATTGTAGCCGGGCTATCACTAAAAACAAAAACGAAATATATGTCGGCTCCCAGCTTCTCTACAGCCTCCATGGCAGCCTAAACCTCAGCTTGTAATACACCGCAGTAGTCTGGTAAACTAAAATAAATGTTTAAAGTAGGATTTGGTGCGACGACATCTTCTCAGCGAGTGCTTTCATCTGTTGTCCTAGCAAATCTAGTGGAAGAAAATCTTAAATAGCATTCGGAGCATCATTTGGCGTGATTCTGAGCGCTCCGCGTATGCATATCATACTAGACTTTTGCATCCTGGTCAGCAGCCTAAGTTTGACCTCTTTTTCTAATACAAGCCACCATACAAGGCAAGGCGATTGGCGTAACGACTGCTAAAAATATCCATCGACGAATCCGCGAATTGAGGCTCGATTTCTTGACTGTGGCCCCTTTACAAGTATAGGGGGCTAAGGAAGTCTTCTCGTAACGCTCAATCATATTTTCCTTCCAATTCAGCTTGATCACCACCTGTTTCTAGTCGGCCCAAGGAAATGCAGGATTATGTCTCTTTGGATTATTCTAATTTGGCAGCTCAGTATAACCGCACTGGATTCAACCAAACAGGCCAAATCGTAAGTTTTCTCATCGTCTTCGTTTTTCCAATGTCCGGGAATTCAGACAAGCTCGACAGTGGTTGACTGAGACGATGAGGGCAATTCCATTTTTCATTCCACAACCAGCTTAAATTTGGTAATCGGATATTCTCACTTGTAATCCCGACGCCTTGCTGCCAGAATATATTGTTGCTTGGAAGATGCTGATATCCTTTTTTCTAGACGTGTAGACAGAGCAGCATGGAGTTCCTTAGAGTAGACTACCGCGCGGTACACATAAGTTAGCCAAGGATCCCTCGAATTGTTTTCTGATTGGGAATAGAACTTACGCACTACAGCATCTAATGATTATTCCATTGCCGAAGTGTTTGCCTGACGCTCTGAGTCTGACGATGTCCGATTTCATAGCCAATTCTTTCGCTTTTGTTTTGGGATGGCGCCTCCGCTACTCCTGCACCATCTGCTCTTTGGTTTCTTCAAAGTATACTAACAATTTATTAGCCCAAGTAACCAAACAAGGGCTCCGTTTGTCAAGATTGGTCTGCTGAATATTCTCTTGCAAGTGTACGTAGTATACTATGTAGGCCTGTTGTAATGCAATAGAAAAATCTACAATAGCTAATAAGTTGGAGCGAGTACAAAAGAAAATTTTTGGAATTAGCAGAACGCGGCGAACCGCTTCCACTCTAACGATATACTTAGCGTCGTACACGTAGATATTGCAGGTTAGGCGAATAAAGCAGTCGATTGGCCTAATATCGTAAATATTTACTCCGCCAGACAAGCGGTAATTGGGGCTGTAGGATCGTCTACGCTTCGATGGTGGGTATGTCAATTCATAAGACCAAATTTCGCTTAACAGCAGATGCATGCGCCTAACCAGCTCTTCGCCGCCGGTTTTGAGCAGCTTAGCTGTTATTCCATTTACTCCGGGAGCTTTGTTGCTTTTAAGCAGTCCAGTTAAGAAAAGTATGCTTCGTCCCTATACATTGGTCTGTGCCCCTCTTCGTCAAACGCGCAACTTTTGTCGCAATTCAAAAGCTATAAAAAGTGTTCCCTTCATATCTCAACGATACTATGGACGTCTTTTACTAGATTTTCAACGTGGTATTGACAGGAACGCACACCGGTCTTGAAACCATTAGTTTGCTTCCTCAGTTAGAGTCGCAATCCTGTCGCTTTGTCATCGTTTTAGGTTTTTTGCACTCACCCTCAGAAGGTTAGGTTAAAATTTCTTGAGGTATGCCATTGCAATCTTCATTCTCCCACAATGTTGCGACGCTCAGCCGAGATCAAACCATTTCGTTAACGTAATGAATTTCCTGTAGAGATGGTTTTCCGAGCGCATGTAGTCGTCTTCTGTTTAATACTGAGCAGTGGCAGATAAGGTGCAGCACATTTCCAACTCTTCTTCGAATCTATATTTGCGACTGTAGTCCGGTGCGCTCACTCCTAAATAGTCTCGAGGCCTTTACGCCAATTAGACAGTGATCTGGAGCATTTCTTGTGAGCATGGGTGTTTCGCTCCGTTTTAACGCCATGAGTATAGACATGCGTTTTTACCGTAAGAAGGCCACGTAATCCTATCGGTTTCACCGAAGGGTAGGTTTCTCCAGCGTTAAATTCCTGACGCAAGCAGTGGAATCACTTTCCTGCTAATTATGTACCGCAGATGCAGAAATAATCATTTTCAGGGAGAAGATAGAAAGATATCGCCTATGGGCCCACGCTGTGATCTAGCGTAACGAAAGCTGTTTGGTTTGGATAAAGGGGACTGAAGACGTCCGGAAAATACTTAAATTATGGAAGAAACACTTTGCCACCCTACTGAATTGTAATAAGTAGCACTGAAGGTAGGGAAGAATATGAACCCGAGCGTCCAGTCGAGGACAACGGAAGCGAGATAAAATAGAAGTTTTGCGACTGAAAAACAACAAAGCTGATGTAGCTGAGAGCTGCCAGCTGAACTATTTAAGTGTGTCACACTCACCCTTTTCTAATTCTATTTTCCTCCTCTTGCTCACATTGCAAAATGAACATTTACGTATATACATACGTGTACAGCAGGCCACTATCTCCGAAGTATACGCCCGCTTGCAGCGCCACCTACTAGTAAGCAGACATTTCTGACTTCAGTATACCCCTACACTGAGTAAACGAAGCTCTGCTCAGGTGGCGAAGAGTTCGCGAAAGGTGGCGCAAGATTCGGGATTAAATATGGTCTCACAACTGTAACTGCATACCCAGACGACGACCCCCACATTGCACTCCGAAGAAATTTTTTAAATACATATTGGTCATTCCGTACACTATTAACACCTCAATATTTTTATGGGGTGAAAGTTGTGGAGAAGAAGAACCCGAGCCCGCAGTCGATGATGACGGTGTCGACGTTCCACCGCCTGACTATGACGAGGTACGTATAGCAATAACGCGGCTGAAAAACAACAAAGCTGCTGGAGCTGACAGCCTGCCAGCTGAGCTATTCAAGTACGGCGGCGAGGAGTTTATAAGGTGCATGCATGCATCAACTCTTGTGCAGAATATGGTCAGATGAACGCATGCCCGACGACTGGAATTTAAGTGTGCTGTGCCCAATCCACAAGAAAGGTGACCCCGCCATTCGCGCCAACTACCGCGGGATCAGCCTTCTAGGCATAGGTTACAAGGTCTTATCGAGCGTACTGTGTGAAAGACTTAGCCCACCGTCAATGAACTGATTGGGCCTTATCAGTGTGGCTTTAGACCTGGAAAATCCACCATAGACCAGGTATTCACAATACGCCAAATCTTGGAAAAGACCCGCGAGAAAAGGATCGACACTCACCACCTATTTGTCGACTTTAAAGCCGCCTTTGACAGCACTAAAAGGAGTTGCCTATACGCCGCTATGTCTGAATTTGGCATCCCCTCAAAACTTATACGGCTGTGTAAAATGACGTTGAGCAATACCACCAGCTCCGTCAGAATTGGGAAAGACCTCTCCGAGCCGTTCGCCACAAAACGGGGTTTCAGACAGGGCGACTCCCTTTCATGTGACTTCTTTAATCTGATGTTGGAGAAGATAATAAGAGCTGCAGAACTGAACCGCTCAGGAACAATTTACTACAAGAGCGTGCAATTGCTGGCTTATGCCGATGACATCGACATCATCGGTAACAAAAACCGCGAAGTCTGTTCTGCCTTTTCCAAGTTGGATAGGGAAGCAAAGCGCATGGGTCTGGTGGTAAACGAGGACAAGACGAAGTATCTCCTGTCATCAAACAAACAGTCAGCACATTCGCGCCTTGGCACCCACGTCACTGTTGACAGTTACAATTTCGAGAAAGTAGAGAATTTCGTTTACTTGGGAACCAGCATTAACACCGATAATAATGTCAGCATTGAAATCCAACGTAGAATCACTCTTGCCAACAAGTGCTACTTTGGACTGAGTAGGCAATTCAGGAGTAAAGTCCTCTCTCGACGTACGAAAACCACGCTCTATAAGTCACTCATCATGCCCGTGCTGGTATATGGCGCAGAAGCATGGACAATGACAACATCCGATGAGGCGGCTCTTGGAGTGTTTGAGAGAAAGATTTTGCGGAAGATTTACGGGCCTTTACGCGTTGGCGACGGCGAGTACCGCAGACGATGGAACGATGAGCTGTATGAGCTTTACAACGATATGGACATAGTGCCGCGAATTAAAATACAGCGGCTCCGCTGGCTTGGCCATGTCGTTCGAATGGACACCGACGCTCCAGCTCTGAAAGTATTCAACTCGGAACCCGCTGGTGGTAGCAGAGGAAGAGGGAGGCCCCCACTGCGATGGAAAGATCAGGTGGAGAAGGACTTGGCTTCACTTGGCGTTTCCAATTGGCGTCAGTTGGCACAGAGGAGAAACGACTGGCGTGCTTTGCTGAACTCGGCCAAAATCGCTTAGGCGGTTACAGCGCCAAAAAAGAAGAAGAAGAAATATATTTTTTTACATTCTTTATCGAAAACAAGAATACACCTATTTTTTTATTTCGTTATCGAAAATCTCGAAAAAAATCCCAAAATTGTGAACTCACGGAGAAGTATCTTTTTTTACTTGTTTGCAGTTAATAAACTATTAGTCGGAGAGAATCAGTTAAGGTATCAAAATGTGCGTGACTACCTCGGCTTTCTATGATAGTGTGAGGTAGATTAAAATGAAAAAAAATTGCATTAAAAATCGCCTTTTTTATTTTCTATTTTTTTATTAACATTATCATGTGTGCAAACCACAATTTGGCAAAAGCTGGACAGTTTAAGAGGAAGTATTGAGATGATTCCACATCGTCGTCCTCAATGCAGCTGCGAAAATATTTAATCTCACTGCGTAAATCCCGATAGAACAGTGGCCAGTCAGTACACCTACCCGAATCGAGAGATCCGGCTTCGCGAGCTTAAGGAGACTGTCTTGGGTTCACTCTCGCAGGTCCGCAGGCTCTAGTCTTCTCCCACCGTTCGCTGAGTTTACCGAGATAAGTCTGCATGTAGTCAAAGAAGCTCCCATCCTCCCTTTTCTATGCTATATTCACAGTTTCACATCGCACAGTTTCCTGCGATATCACAAAGGCCTGGCGCCCATACAGGTCTAACGTGGTTATAATCTGAAGCGATCGAAAGCAAGTTATGGCATTCCGCAATAAGCTTGTGGACCTAAGGCTCTGATTTCCACCTGGCTGTCTGAGTAGATGTTAAAGTAATTCATGGCGATATTTTACTTTTTTTTTAATATAAACGAAAAGAGCTCTTTAATAAAGCCATAAATTCCATTCCACTACAAAATTTATTCGCAGTGTATGCTATGAATTTCTAATACCGTTTTTAACTGCGCATGCCAAAAATTTCTCCTTAATACACTCCAAATTCTGCGCTCGTCGACTCTTATACAAACTTCCTACCCCGACTTGCGATTTTAGTCCACAGAGCGTATAGTACGTTTTAAAACATTTAGCTCACACGACTCGGGAGAAAAGTCAAAACAACAACTAAGCAAAAAACCGCCTACAGGGATGGGACACACATACACAGTCACCGTTAAGCGTATAGCATCGAAAAAACGACATAAGCACGAAAAAGTAGGCACAACCAAAATCGATTTTCGCTTTGCGTGTATGTTCCCAAAAAAAAACAACAACACATAAACGATGTTATTGTAGCTGTAAGCAGCGTCTCGTGGCAGTCGGGACGTCCTACTCATAGTAGACTGCCTTAAACGCCATGCCATGCACTTTACTGCAGCATTAAATGAGCAAAAACCTTTTAGCTATTAGCTGGTCACCTTTACTGAACCGTAGAACATTCTCAATTCTCTTTTAAACGCGCTCTCTGAACCCACTGTCACTAAAGTCAGCTAGGCAATCACTGGGTGCCAGCTGCAAATGTGTTGAATGGAGGAAGAGAAATAAAGAGCCAGAGATAGAGGTAGCGGTGGAGCAGTGTCAAAGCAAAAGTCCTTGCCGCCTAATTTGCGGCACGGATTTAGCTTTGGTGTCAACATTAGCAAAGTGTATGGCAATGGCGACAGTAGCGCAACTTAAGTAATTCTTACTTTATCGAGGACGATTATGGGAGTGAGTTGGGCGGTCGAGCCAGGGAACCACGATTTTGAAATGCACATGTGTACTTGCATACATATGAAGGTACATATGTATGTATAAATATATGTACATATGTAAAATTGAGTTTTAGGCAGCGGGCCAGTGTTGCCAGTAGGGAAGATTTATTTTCAACATAGAAATAATCAGGAAAATCTGACTAATTACAACAAAATAAAACTCCATACAAAAAATCTTCACAATAGCGCGGCTGAATGCACAAATCTGGAGAAAATTTTTCTCAAATAAACTTGAACGAAAGACAAATTTGTAATAAGCTGGAAACCAACACATTAAGTGGTATTCTTTATACAAACGACTACTTGAAAAGTTTTTATTTTTAAATAAAATGTGTTATGGGTTTGTGTAACACATAAAAGTTTTATAAAAAATTTAATTTTTTTTTTATAAAATCTTCAATGAAGATATTTCTAGAGAAAAAGTTTATTTTCCAGTTTCAGTAACGTTTTTATGGCTTTTTGAAGATTTTATCATCACTTGGAAGAGTTTTAACATAATTTTTCTGGCAATACTGCAGCGGGCATGTAAATCGACAACCACAATGTTACAAAAAAAAAAATTCGTTGCGAGGGAATTCATGAGCGCATCATTGAATTCCATACTTCACCGCTTACAGCCAGCATCGTGGCTACGTAAAAGCGAGTCAGCAGGCAGCAAGCGACCCAACGTCAACCCAACGTCAATGATACAGGGCAATTTTCGTTGTCCTGAAGCGAACCACTACCACCACCTCCTACCATTGAAGTTATACCGCTGTTTGCCAAAAATAATGTATTGTACAAACTATTGTTGCTTTTATTATACCCGTATTGTTGCAGGACTTGCGCTCGTTGGCAATGGGAAAATGTGCCATTTAGAATTTTTCGACACTTTTATGGAATTTCGGCTATCCAACACGTTTTATCGGCATACCAGTGCATTAACGACAAAATGAGTTGTCAAACAGCCAGCTTTTCAGCCATACAACGTCAACGAAGCAAAGCTGTGCCAAGCTCAGCAAAGTTGCCAGTCATTCTGCTTGCCTGCCAACCAGCAGTAACACATAACGTATGGTATGGTCGGTGCCGCTGTCGCTACTCAACACATGCCCTGACTGCGGAGCCATCAGCGTTGGCTTTGACTGTGCCAACCATTCTCCTCCCAGCGACAATGTGATTTTTAACGGCCGCTTTGCTGCCTGACTGGCTGGCTGGTCATTTGGTGGGACTTCGCTTGCCAATTTCAGCAGATATCCCGCCGATATGACACACTCGTAAAGCCATCGTTCCGCGCTGACATCACTGTTGCACGCGAGCTATGGCGTTGGCATGATTTTTAATTTTTACTCGAGTGCTTTTCACCATGTCTTTCAGTTTCACTGAGCACGTTAATGTTCAATTTCGCTATGCCAACAAACACAAGGCAAACAAAAAACAAAAGAACATAGAAGGAACAATGGTAATGCTAAGACTTTTTTCACATAATATTTCTATGCTCCAGTTTCCAGTGCTATTTCTGTGCTATTTATCTCCTTCTCCACTTTTGCAGCATTATCCTACGCACATATACATATACATACATAAATATGTTTAGCATGTTAGCACGTAGCCGCAGTTATTTTCGAATTCTTTGCGCAGTCATGCAGCCTAAAAATTTCAAATCAAGAATTCATTAATGCCATAAATGCACTTACGAAAACCTTTTATGCTAACTTGAACGTGAGAATTGGATTTTAATTAATACAGCTTTTAAAAGTTGGCAATTGAGATGAAAAGGTATAGTAGGAAGTAAAAATGAAAAATTGAAAGGTACTACTTTCTGATACAGTGAGTGGTGAAACTAGTCACATGGTTAAGACTCTATAAAGCTTTGCTCTAACTCGACACATTTTCAGATAAATTTTTTTTTAATATCGCATATCCCTAAAATTTGTAATGGCTTATATTAAAAATAAAGAAGGATTGCGTCTAGGCCGGCTCATGAAAAGTGTTGGGCACTCGTCCGCAGAAAGACAAAAGCCTTTGGTAAAACTAATGTTAATTTTGGCAACTATGTATCTTGAAACGTCTTTTTTCTGTCTTTCGAAATATTAGTATGGTTTTCTTTAGAAAAAAATAAACACTCAAAGTTAAACGAAAATTAAATAACAAAATTAACAGCCAATCTCACGCAAGCAAGTTAAGTGACAAATTATTTTAATTTTTTGAATTTTATATCATCTCCTGAGTAGAAGATCGGCCCATCTCAGCAGCCAGTTCGAAAACACCCTATATAGTAGGGCGTTCTTGAAAAGTTTTCTGAGATAGGGCGTTTTCGAACTGGCTGCCGAGATAGGTGGACCTTCCACTCAGGTGACGATATGGAAATTGACAGAAAAATAAAAAATCATTTTCGCTTTAAATTGTTGGCGAAGGCGGCTGTAAAAACAAGAAAAACCTAATCAAATAAGTTTCCAAAATTTTGATGATAATAAAAAAAATGTTTTTAAAAAATTTAAATCTAAAAATTAAAAAAAATATCACATTAAAAAAAAATAAAAAACTAAATTAAGCCAATTTCAAAAAGATATGCTTTTCTTTTTGAAATATTGTAATACAAAAATTTAAATAAATTTACATTCAAAAAAATAACTTAAATTGAATTTCAAAAATATTAATTTTAAAACGAAATAAACTAGATATTAAACGAAAAACAGAAAAAGAAAAAAAAGTTTTTAAAAATTAATAGAAACAAGTAAGAAAGTCTAAGTTCGGGCGGAGCCGAACATTAAATACCCGGCGCAAGTATTAAATATATGTTTTCCACCTTTCCGAAAGCTACC
>NW_016174644.1:0-10756 GCF_001687245.7 Rhagoletis zephyria
TTTATCGGTTGAATTTCAACCGCTGGGCGAACACTAGTACATATAAATATATGTACATACATACATACTTCTACAAATAAATAGTAGATATCTATCATTATCCCAGTGTATAAGAATTTTGGGAATATCTCGTCCACAATGCCACTACCTATCGTGTACATTTTAAGTCCCAATATTTATTTTCAATTGGCTGAATTGTATTCTAAATATGAGCCAGATCGGCAAGAAAATGCAGTTTTTAGGAATATCACGATCCCAGCGCCGCCTAGCGATTAAATTTTTAGTCGAAATATTCCCCTTCAAAATACTGACACATGTTCCAAATATAAACCAAATCGAGCTAGCTGTTCAGTAGTTTAGTGACATTTAATGTAAAGAAAACTCTATGAAATTGTGAAATCGTGATGTCTCAGCATTCTTCATTTTTCGGCAACAACAACAAAAAGTTTACATTTTTTTTAAATCGAAAAACCTTCCACACAGAATGTCCAAAGAAGTACTTTTTACAGAATTGAAATCGGTTCAGCCGTTTGCTCCGGCATCGCCGTCATACGAAAGACATTTCATTTTTACATATATAGATACTTACCTAGATGTATACATACATATGCATGCACATTAGGGTGCATCACTCCCCATAAAAAAAAAATAAATCGGTACTATTTTTCCATCAGAAATATAAAATGTATTTAAAGACTTCCGCCAAAATATTTTAGAAAAAGTATTAAGATTTACCCAGCCCACGTAAATTTATCTATTTGAAAATTCCTCGAAACATCGAGTTTCTTATAAATAAAATAAGTTTTTGAAAACTTTTTTCCCTAAAAAAAAAATCACCTCAGATAATAGAAGAGTTTAAGAGCTCTGTATAAAAATATTTGACGGATCAATGTGATCAAAATCGGTTCAGTTCCGGTCGGATGTCTAAAAATACAATAAATGAAGTATTTAATTCCGGGGGAAAAAAACCACAACTTTTCTGGGTATTGCACCCTAATGCACGTGCATTTCTCTGAACATTGAGAAGTCTATGGTCATACACGAAAATTCTATTTTTCGAGGTTGGAAGCCTTTGAAGGCTGATAACAACCGAATGCGTGTTATATTTAAAAGATAAATGAGTTTGCGCTTCATTAAATATCAAAAATTTGCTGCTTGACGGTTAAAGACTTGTCTATGTTTTGTTTGTTTGCCGTGGCAACAAACATTTGTTGAATTGCTATTCATACATATGTACATATAAATAGATATATGTAAATGAAGCTTCTTGTATAAACAGTTATCGGCGTACGTTTTCACTTTAGTTATTTCGCCAGCCATTAGTTGCTGTTGCTGTTGTTGTTGACACAACCTTATCTTTTATGATTAGCGACGCTTATCGCTATACGCTTGATGTGTAATTAACTTGTTAACAGTAATCTACTAACAATATTTGAATTTTCGCAAAATTATATGATTTGTTGATGTCGCAAATATACTTGGCATTGAAAATAAAAATATGCTGGTTAATGGAATGATATAGTGAGTCTAAGTTATTTATCGCATAGTTAGTGAAGTAGTTCAAGTTCGCACTAATCCTGGACGTGAAGTGGCAAACAAATAAATGATGGAATGAAGAAATTGTCACTTTTTAAGGTTCACTCGAAGGCTTGAAAGTAAATTTTGCGTTTCGTTTTTCAAAGCTGGAAACAATTTTGACTATAACAATTTTCGGTCAGGCACATAATTTTCTGGGCAGTAAAAACTGGGCATACATTTTTGGATATTGGAAAACTAAACATACGTTTTTGGTGTATTCAAAATTGGCCAAATTCAATACAATGTGGGTATCAAACTAAAGAATTTTTAAAAGGCCAACAGTTGAAAATTTGTTTGAGGAGGGTTGCCACCTGTTTGAAAATATAAATTAATTAAATTGGTAAAAAAAAATGAAATGTTACAATATGGGTCCCAAACTAAAGGCATTTGAGAAATCTTGATTTGGAAATATTTCCGATAGGATTATGCTCTATCTAAAAGTAAAGCTTGCAGATATTGGAACTAAATGAAATATTACATAATTGGTTCCAAACGAAAAGTGTTAGGGAAAGCTTTGCTAGAGATTTTTTTTCATGTTTCCACTTATCCAAAAGCCGAACAGTTTAAATGAAGAAAGAATTTAAAAAATGTTATCAAACGAAGTGATCATATTATCAACAAAGAGTTGGTACACAAATTTTGCAATGAAGCTATTTAAAAAAACCTTAATGAAAACTTAAAATTGTGGTCACCATTCCCTAACATTATAAAATAGTTAACTTTTAATCATAAACAATTTCACTTGGAGTAGCCATAGCCTACTACGTACTATATTCCGAGTAAAGAGAATGTGTCGTTTAGTAAGGCCTGTATCTGAGGCTATTGTGATCATTTCATTAGTAGTTTTGTGACAATGTGGACTTAAGAATGAAAAGCTCACAATTCTTTACTGGGATAATCTTAAGAAGGAGTTCTTATTATTGGATAAGTGGGATCGTCGGTACACACTGCCATTCTCTTATCGCCCAGACCCAAACCATCGCACTAGTTCATTACCAAAGCTCTTACTTAGGTTGCTCACTTGGTTGAAGGTGCACGAATGGCGACATTACAATCACGATTTAGTTAGTATTGTCGAAATTCGAATATGCTTGGCATTTGAAAAGATTTTGCAAATCACATAATTCTCCGCCTTAATGGCAATTATGTTCGTTAGTGCCTTCAACATTTTTCAACGGCTACAATAATTCTCTTTCCGTTGTTCTTTCTACGAATTTTATTTTAATTTACATGAAATTGAAATTCCGCTAGCTATTTATGCAAAATTCCATCATTTTCAATTTTTGCTCTTTTTTCTTGTTTTTTTTTTTTTGATTACCCAAACAACTTTTATCTGTTGGCCTATAACAAGCCAATTCATGTTTACATTCCTCTTATTTTCCACTGGACTTCCAAGCACACAAGCAGCACTCTGTCTTGCGCACAGCGAGACACGCCAAGATTCTTTATTTCCAATGACCATTTGCGCAGCGGCGATTTACTCCACCGCCACGCCGCACCGCACCCTTTTCCCAAACTTTGTGGCCACGTCTTTCACTTTTCTGCGCTTCCACCGGGCGGCGGCAGCGCTTAGCGAGTCTTAGAAACGCGTTAGAAGTAAAAGCCAAAACATCTAAGCAAAGCAGCAACTAAAATCGAGAATTATTCTATGCCCACCGCGCCATCGCGCGCCCGGCTTGCCGCGGAGCCTAGATGAGGCCAACATGGGCAACTTTCAATGTTCATGCGGATAGAAAAGCAGCAACAACAACTAAATACATACAGACATATGTGTGTATATAAAGGCCACAGCGATAATTATCGCTGTGTATGTTGTTAGCTTGTTGTTGTTGTTGTTGTTGTAAGTTTGTTGTCGGCTGCTAGTGGTTGTACTTATGCGCGACGTTAGAATTGTTGCTGCTTTCCAGCTAGTCGTTGGCAAAAATTTTTATTAAATTTTTTTTTTTGTATATCGCAGTTGCTGCCATCGTTAGCTGGTTGCTTGGCAGTTTGGCTGCCATGAAGCTATTTGGACTTTTGATACTGGTTGTTGGTCAGCAGTCAGTCAGTCGCGTCTTCTTGGTGGCGGTGAAGCACCATTTCTAATGCACGATTGTTTCTGCCTCTTCTCATTCTCCGTCGTCTGTTCCTTCTTGTATTTATCTATTTTTTCCATGTTGTTCATGGAAGTGGAACAGGAATCAAGTAACATAAAAATCGTTAGAAGCGCCAACTTCAACTCTTCCGCTTCACGCACATCAAATGCGCGGCGCAGTCGACGGGGCTGTGGGTAGCCGGTTGTTGTTGTTGTTGCGACGCCAGCTGCGCCCATGCTCGCAGTCACCTCAGTGATTCTATCGACTGTGCAGCTTGCGATTAGTGGACAATGAACGGCCGTGGGTCCCAAAAGGTGCGGCAGGCGGCAGCAATTTGAAGTCGGCGCGCCAGCTTTGGCCATGGCCATGACAGTTACTTACAGTGGCACTGACGGAATGTCGGCACGATGCAGCGGCACAGCGGCAGGCAGACAGTGTTGCTTCCCACCGTTTGGCCACTACTCGCCGGGCGTTAGAAATGTGGTTTTCGCTGTTAGAAATAGAAATATCCGCGTCAAGTCACGATTAAGCTTTTTTGGGGCAGTTGAGTTGCAGCACTCGTAGCCGGACGAGACAGGGGCAGCAGGTGCAGCATACGGAGCAGGCGTTGTGACATAATCGCCGCGCTTCGGCGCACAAACTCGTTGCTTAGCAAATAACAACAATAGCAAGAGAAAAGATGGCCTCAAACAGCTTGTGCGCCTGCGCATTTTTTGTTTGAAAGCAAACAACGCTCGGAAAGAATTTGGTGAAAAGAACAAAAACATGCTAATGGGAAGCGAAAAGAAAAAGTAAGGTTATTAAAAAACGAAATGACACTTAACCAGGCAATCTACGATGCGCGCAACAACCCGGCCATAATCGGAATAGCCATTAATCGTTACAATGCGCGGGTGGTGCACGGAGAAGAGGGGGAGGGGGGGAGGCAACGATTGGAGCAAGAAAGTCATTTACATAAATAATGAGGTAAGCTTTCGTGGCTGGCGTTAAAGAATATGTATGTAGGTATAAAGTAAGATCTTTTCGATTCTATAAATATCATTTTTTCGACAAGTTTTTGTATGGAATTTTGGAGTTTTATTGTATTTTTGTTGTTATTTTCGGTAATTGCTTATTTTTCCACTTCGTCAGCAATGAAAAATCGAAAAGCGTAGAATTGTTAAGCTAAGCCTTGGGTTAAGCGCTGTTCCTTTCATTTCGCTCTCGCTTATTTGCTGTAATAAAAAGTCACTGTTGTTTTCTACCTTTCTTTGGTCTCACTTTATGGTAAAATTATGTAATATCTGAAATTTTTTCGATTTTGGTTCTTTGACCGCTGAACGAACGCGATGGTTAAGTTTTTTGTTGCACTTTGTCTTTTGCGCTCCCATTAATTTTTATTTATTTTTAATTCTTTTATTTTATTTTTTTCACATCTTGGATGTTCTGTTCTTTGTCATCTTTTTTAAAAAGAGGCTTTACAAAGTAAGATTAAGGTGTTGTTGCACAGCTGCCTTCATCCAGGCTACTTTTGTAAGCGTTTTGATATCGTTTTCCTCGATGTTGATGCCCATTCGTCTAGTTTGAGATAGGCAGTGGCAGAAAAGTGGTTCGATTGCATCATCACCTCAGCATCTTCGAGCCTGTTTTCGCTTACTACGACTTAAATTGGTTCTGCAGTATATCTTCCCTCAGCTAACTTGAGAAGCTGGACTTAGGGCGGTGTGCTTGAACGGTAGGTTCAGGAAACTTGCTATTTCCAGGATTTCGAGGTTGATCTTGAAAAGTTACTGATGATTGCCCACCACTCAGATATATCGGTGTGGAGGCTATTAATAATATTTCGCATGAGTTAGCTCTTTAAATAAGTTAGAGGACGGAGCCGACCTTGTAAGGTTTATTTACCGCTTGCTTTGCAACAGAACTGTCTCGGCAGAGTGGGGCAGCGCTTCAATCCGGAGACGTTGTCGTCATCGACCCGTTAGTGCCTCTGGAAAGAAGTGGCTGTCTTCCCTAAATAGGCAGTCTTACTTGGGATATGTCCTTGACAGTAAGCTTTCCTAGAGGCCTAACGTAGAGGGAAGAGTCAAGAAGGCTACGGTAGCTGGCTTTATTAAACTAAATTAAGAAATTTGTATTATATGTGGTACTCGTCTGGTGCAACGTACTGGACAAGGACCCTTCATCGTGAAGCAGGGTAGGGTACAAAGAGCCGCCTTAATTGGAATCAGGGGGACACTTCGAACCACACCTACTATGGCGCTCAATGCCATGTTAAATGTTGTGCCTATAGATATAGCTGGCAAAGCTGGCCTCGAGCTATGGGCATTCCAGTATTCTAAAAGGCTTGGAGTTCCTACCGACTATGACAGACCACTGAATCCGAATGGGTGCAGTATCTGGAATCGTGGTCCTGTAAACTTTTTTACAGATGGCTCGAAGCTGAATGGGAAGGTAGGCGGAGGTGTCTTCTGTGGAGAACTCTCCATCAGCCTAAAAGTTAGGTTACCGGATCACTACAGCGACCTTCCAAGGTGATCGCGGTATAAAAGGCTTTGGATTGGTTTCTCTCTAGTGTAACACCCTTTAAGGAGGTGAATATTTATTCCGACAGCCAAGCAGCCATCAAGGCGCGTGACTCTTTGACGATACGTTCCATGACGGTGAAATAGTGTCGGACTTCCTTATCGACCGCATCGCATTACTTCGCTATTAAGCTTATTTGGGTTCCAGGTCACAGCGAAATCGCTGGAAATTGCATGGCCGATGAACTGGCAAGTCGGAACTACTCGCGGAGCTCCCTGACATGAAGAACTACTTCCGGATAGAGCTCCCCTGTCCTCGTGCAGTGTGCTTCTGAACAAATAAGCGTTTAGTCAGCTCAGTGAACGCTGGGCGAAAACCTTGGAATGCAAGGTGGCCAAAATCCTGTTGGCCACGTGTAAAGCGGAAGCGGTCTGGCGATCTCTTGGGAGTTGAAATGTCGGGAATGGATATCAGTCGCTAGCGAGCACGGAGCGTTTCTCTTATACAAGAAGCCATAGGTGTCGTCTTCCTCTCTTATCTTCCACCTCTTTCCCTGCCCCTGCATCCTTTTCCCTCTCCCCTCTTAAGGCATTGCAATGGACAGCAGAGTAGAGTCTATGTGTATCGCCATCTTCCGGAGGCAGGCTAAAAATCTAACATAACCTAACCTAGCTGTCTCAGTTGTTGATCTTGTTTTTGGGTGTTTCGGTCACGAACTGGGCTATTAAATTCGAACCGCAGTTTGTTAGTGAACATTTCTTCGTGTGGCTGAATCGTTCAACTTTTTAAAATCCTTTTTTAAAGCCTTGTTGAGGCCGCCACAGTTAGATAAGAACTTACAAAAAAAAGTACTAAAAAAGTGCTGCGAGTGTTGAAAATATTTGCAAATAAATTAAAATAAGCTACGAAGATTTATAATTCTCGCACCTTTTTATCTTCAAAGAGATTACCGTGCTTTATTGCGCTTCATCAACGTCACTTTATGGCACAGTTATCTATTTTTACTTACAACTGCCTATGTGTGATGATCGCCGCTAAATAGTTCTTTTTTCTGTTTAATTGTTGGTTCTTTCGTAAATGTAGGAGTTCGATGTATTCTGAAACGAATTTCCGTTATCCCTGGTCAAATTTGGTTTGGAGATAAGCGGGTTTACGGCCTTGAAGTCGTTTTGTTTTTCAAATGATAAGGACCTTTGCTGCTGAAATATATTTGCTTTATTTACAAAAAAAGAACTTTCTAAAGATTTTGCTAACCCATTTTATTTTCAGTTATTAACTATTCACATAAGAAAACGTTTCACAGTACCCAGAATTAAGTAATTCCATTGCTTCCATTGGCAATGAGACAGAAGCGCCTCCACTTTGAATATGCATATATTTTACATTAGGGTGCATCACTATTCGTACAAAAAAAAGTTGAAAAAACGGCACTGTTTTTTATCGGTATTATAAATTTTATATTTTAAGACTTTCGTCAAAATATCTCGGAAAAATATTGACATGTACCCGAGCGGGTCCGATTTGAAAATACCTCCGAAAATCGCACTATTTCGATTCCGTTGTTAAAATTTTCAAACAATTTTATGCAGACCTTCTAAGCTTAAACTCTTCCATCATCTGAGTTGATTTTTTGGAAAAATGTTTTTATGTAAAAATAAATTTTATTTATAGTAAAACGTAATACGTATCCGAAATATTTCGGCGCAAGACTTTAAATATAATAAGTTCTAAAATTCCGGTAGAAAGCCGGTAACTTTTTTGATGAGGTGCCCCAATATAAACATCTTCATATGTTTATGGTTATCTTATTTTAATGAAAAGATTTAAATAATCATTTCTAACTTCTAGTCTTGATTTTCAGCGCCAATACGAATGCGCTTCGCTTAGTGCGCAAATTATGTATGTAAACACAAATCTCATAAAAAATTAATATTTATTAGCGAAATTGCCTATGCCACGCAATTGTTACGCCGATCGAGCGCAATCTCAGTAATCGGCGCATTAGACCAGTGACTTAACTTTTACGTTTTATATGTATTTACTTACATACATATAAAATATACATTCATACAAACATAGGCATGAAGTCGCTTCTGATGTGTAAAACTTTTAGAGAAAAAAAAAATATGGATAAAGAAAATGAAAAGCACGTGTAGTATGGATTACACACACACACACACACACACGTGAACATTTATTGCCTAGAGAGTACGTGGAAAACTGCGATTATGGAAAAATGGAAAACCACAAGTTTATTGCACCACACTAAGTGAATGTATAAATTACAAATTTACAAACATATTTTTTTGCATCATTGTTTTTGTTGCATTTGCGAGGCTAAAGAGCAAAATGTTCAGAACGGCTCAGTATTTACGCAATTGAGTGTTTAAATATTTATTAAGTGTTGCCAAAATTGTTATTTGCCAAAAGAAAACAAAAAAATAGTTTAAGTCGTAAAACTAAATTTGCTTACCAAATCCAAATATTTTTATCCGCCTTTTTACGATTCTTGATTTCAATGTTTAATTTTTATTTTTAATTTTAATTTTTGCTAACTGACTAAATTCTTATTCTTCGTAAAAATATTTGTATGTTAGGCGAAGGAAATGAATACGAATTGCGTTTTTTAGCGCACAGTGGCACAAATCGCACTAATTTACTTAAAATTAGGGTGTATATTAAATACCACATTTTTGCCACAATAATATCGCTCAGTAATTCTGTTAATAGCAATACTAAAAATTAAATAATTTACAGCGCCGATTTTTTATAGTTCATTCATCAATCAGTAGATGAATTGCACGATAAGATTAGACTAACATGAGTTCTCACACCTCTAAAAAACAATAAATGCCTTGTACGATAAGACACAGCTTAATGTACCTTCAAACATTCTGTGATAAAATATAACTTTTTTCAAGCAACAAAGAACACTCGAAATTAGCCATATAAAAATTTCAAGGTTATGTTTTATTTTGCCAAATTTGCATGACTCGCAACATTTTTTAATTGCACTAAAGAATTTTTTATTAGAATTGTGAAATCATTTTAACTGGAATTTGTATAGGGTGATTTAAGGGTGACGATGGTAGACTTTACACAGAAATTATTTGTGATGCGTTAATGTAATTTTTTTTTCAGACAATTGGTATTACAGGCTTTGGCAAATTTAGTCATGGAGCCATACTCAGTAGAAAAACGCAAAAAAATGATCCAGTTCGAGGGTGAGGTATCTTTTGCAGCAATTAAAAGCTTACTAATTTACATAAAAAATGAGTACGTACATTTTGTTGCACATTTCACATCACGTCAAATCTGTTTAGCAGTACGAAAATATGACGGGAAACTTGCAATCCGAATTTTTTTACTCGCTTACTCTAATACGTTAAGCTCTGTTTAAATTGGAAGACGAACTTTCCTAGGCCAAATAAAGTTTTTGACAATACGAATCATTATATTGCCTTAACACCTGTCTACGCGCTGCAACCACTTGCCACTATCTCGAATTTATGTCGCCCAAATGTTGATTCAGTTGAGAGGTACTACATATCGTCGCCTGAAATGCAAAAAGACGTAACAAACATCGTCGATGAAATGTCAAAAGTCTATTAAACTATTAAAAAAAATCCATCACTGCTATCAATGCCAGTCATATCTTAGAAATTTTTTTAAATCTATCTTCGCCGAATATAAGCTGGCTAAACAATCCAAGGCGAATACCGATCGGTATCATTTCAACAAATACAACAATTACTTGTATTTTGTATAAGTTGAGGTGCGGTTAAAATGTTTTAGTGGTGTAGATTTTGTTTCAACACTTCATGGCTTTTTCGTTTTTGCATTTTCGACGAAAATTTCTCTCAACCTTTTAAGAAACTAGCGAGCTCCTATTTCATGTTTTAGTTCTCGTCCGTAGGTGACCTATTTTATTGCAATAGATTATACATGAAAAGTTTGTAAGCGGTCGCATGGACGAAGGCTGAACTCCCTGGAGTGAAATCCACTGCCTTATCTGGAGATTAGCTTGAACCCATCAGTAAAGCTAACTGTTGACGCTGAAACTAGGATATTCTTCCTTTTCGTGCCTTAGGATAGGTTTTTATTGTAGCTTTCTATGGGTTTTTTATTCCAAATTTCAAATGCAATAAAGGTCACGACATCTAAGTGAAAGACCCTGCGTCTAGCGAGAGCAACTCATTCACAAAGAAAAACTATGTTTCGCCGTTTATTCGTCCACCACAGGGAAGTGAGAGAGCCTCATGTCTGCAAGATTCATTTAATTGAGATGTTAAATGCCGAGTGTAAGGAGTTTTTAAGTCTTTCTTGGAGTACAGTTGAAGTAATAAAACAGCTCCCTCGCTTTATTTTCTGGCATTCGGCTGTCTAATAGTCAAATTTTAAAGGCAATTTTTCAAATAAGGCAGTGTCAAAATCATTCTTCTCGCTTTGATTACTTCACCTGGTATAATTCCGCCAAGGTTATCTCCGCATTGTGTACTATAAACGTTTATACCTGTCGCAACAACGAGCAGAAAAATTTAAAAATTTTAATTTTCTTCATACCTGTCTGCAGACCTAAAATTTGGTATGCACACCTC
>NW_016174645.1:0-10754 GCF_001687245.7 Rhagoletis zephyria
ATGTCACAAATAGATAAGTTCCATTTAAATTTATAAATTCCATATAAATTTATAATCTTATCGCGTTCTAACATTTAATGAATACCCCTGCTATTTTTTTTATTTTTTTTTTTGAATTAAGTGACCGAGATATGACAAGTTTATATCATTCCTAAAATAAATTATTTCCTAGATTTTTAAGATATTTAAAGTTACAAAAACAAACTAGGCAAAACAAGTTATAAAATAATAAAATACCGATATTTTAAAGCGATATAAGGAGGTAATTAAAAAGAACCTTGTATGGGAATAAACCATCAAAATGTTGTTTACGAAATACGTTATATGTAGTTATAAATTTGTACTATGACTTGAAGGTATGCGCTTAGAATATCCGCATAGAGAAGCTGCCTTTGCCTAGCTGGCTGATGTGCTCGGGAAGACTTAGGCTGTCATCACCGCCATCCAATAAATACGTTGCATACGGAAAATGCGAAGAAGCTTGCGACTTTGTGGTGAGAGGGAGACTCCGTCGCAGAGTACTCTTGTTCACCGCGGTGAGAGAGTTTCTCGCCACGATCCGCATTAAAGCGAAATTCTACAACATCTCGTATATTTTCGCCCACACCACGACGAAAGAAAAGGACGGAGCGTCCAAGGTTCGAGTGCGCTAGAGTCACGATATCAAAATCAAAATGACAGATGTTGTTGTTTTGATAGACGGAAGCGACGCTTGCATTGTTTTAGACATACGCACACTACGAAGGCCAAAGATGAAGTCGGAACACTATACTGTTGTAGCCGAGGTACGCACACGCCTTCGTGCAGCAAAAGAGTGGGCCTTCAGAAATGAAATGAAGGTTTCAAACGGGTCATTCCAGCGAAGATGACACCACACCAACTCTCAGAAAGCAAACCTTGACAAACCGAGTAGAAGCTGAAAAGGGAAACGAGACGTATTTTACGCTGACAAGTAGGATAGAATCAGAAAAAAAAAATACAAATGGTAGAAGTAAAGCTGCTACTTCGGAGATCACCACATCTCCTCATCAAACTCATGCTCACGGGAAATTAGTCATAAAACTCTAACTAACACAGACAGTTCTCTAGTTAAATTAGCAAAAAATAAGTTTGGAGTTAGGTTGATAGTGAAAAATTAAAAGTTCAAAACACCACAAGTTTACACCGGCGAACTTAACTCGCTTGGTGCTTATTCGCAGATTAATCTAATGTACCTTCAATGACGTGTCTAAAACGATAATTGATCATGGATACATACTTACACTTACTTGTTTGAAAGTACATACATACATATGTATATATGTACATTGATATGTGCCTGTGAGCATAACCAGCTTATGGTGTTTTAATTTTTCGTATTCTTGCTTTTAATATTTTTTGGCTCGCAGGTAAACAAACTGTAATTAAATAAACATTAAAAATAAAAGCTTCAACACATTCAATCACGTTAATTGATCCAGAAGCCAAATAGTTAAGCTAATAATACATCGCTATAAATGGGTGTTTGATATTGTGTGAGTGTTAAACATCACGAGATTACAAATCATGTTGTGAACCAAAATATTTTGCCTTTAATAAAAAATTGTATAACTCTTATTGTTAAGCAAAACGAACTCATAACAACAAATACGGTTACCTCTTTTAGCTGGAGATATGCAAATAAATATGCATGCATTTAGGAATATTTAAGTTCTTTTTAGGGCCTAAACGAAACTATTGCCAAACAGTGGTATTCAAGTATATTGCTTATAATTTTATTTGTACCCAAATTAAACCAAAATACTATTCTTGTCATCAGGGAAGTATGTTAAAATTTAGTCAACATCTTGTTCGTCAAACATTTTAACCCTTTTAATCCTAAAATAAAAAAGGTTGAGACATTTAAGAGAAATTGCATTCCTCTTGATGCCTATTTAAAGAATTTAGTTAGAAATGGCAGTTGGATGACTAAAACTTTTAACATAAGTGCTAAGCAGGGAAGAATATAACTATAAGTATTAATTTCATACTTGTCTATTTATCCATTCTTATATTTTCCTCTCTTACTTCACGAAACCAAGCTTTTAATAGCCTTAGTTTTAAGCACTATTTTTATACATAAAGTACCACAATATTCTTTTTAAAAAATTGATTTTCTTAACAGAAAAAATGTAACATCCGCAGCGGACTTACACAATGATGTTAATCTAACCTTCAGTTTTCTCTTATAATAATATTTCCTTCTAAGGCCGAGGTCACGCAATGAGCGGTTAAAACATATCGTCACCTGATACGCAAAAAGACGTAACAACATCGTAACTGAAATGGAAAAAGTCGTGACTAATATTTTTTTTTTTTTGTCCATTTTGTATTTCAATAAAATCCATCATATCAAACAAAAACCGAATTTTGAATTTCTTATTAGTTACGACTTTTTCAATTTCAGCGACGATGTTTGTTACGTCTTTTTGCATTTCAGTTGCCGATATGAAATACTATTGAAGTGGCCATGCTCTGAGCAGCATTTCTGAGCGGCTGAGCGGCATGTTTGTATAGCGCCGCTCAGCCGCTCAGCCTTAGGTCAAGGCCACGTAAAGAGCGGCTGAGCGGCTCTATACAAAAATGCCGCTTAGTCGCTCAGAAATGCCGCTCAGAGCATGGCCGCTTCAATAGTATCTCATATGTTTTAATTAAGCCGCCGCTTTGCCGCTCTTTGCGTGGCCTCGGCCTAAGGCGTCGAAAGTTTCCGGTTGGTTTAACTAAAGTAAAGCCTAAATCGAATGCCATCAAGTGACTCCAGAGAAGATATTCCAGAGGCGTTACATCGCTTGATCTTGGTTGACATTTCCAAACTAAATCATGATTTTCGAGATGAATATGCACGATTTACAGATTTAACCAAGTTGCGACTGTTGAATGTATATCAGGAAATCTGACTTAAAAACAACAACATAACCACCGCGGCAGAAGTTACAGGTTTAAATGTTCTGTGAAAAAATTACCTTAGTTTTCCTATAGGCTCCTATAGCCACAAACTATGTTATGTTTTTTTTCAGAAAATTCATAAGTAGATGCAGCTAAATAAGAGCTCAAAATTAGTACCACGTTCGATTGCCTGGTGGTCAATTATTTTTAAATACTGTGGGGCTGGCCGCTCGAAAAATAAAACTTTGCGGATCACTGGGGTTGTGGAATCGCCGCCACCTTAAAAACAAGGACATACATCGACTTTTCTAGTAAATGCTGGTTTTCCAAATATATCCACTCGTGCGCCACCTATCGGCAAAATTTTTTGTGGAGTTATTCTTTTTCATGTGGTTAATAAACTACGTTCTAAATATGAACAAAATTGGACCATAAATACGGGTTTTTCCAATATCTCGACTCCTGCACCACCTATCGGATGAACCCGTCTTTCGTATTGCATTGTCATCGCGTTCAGAGCCAACTTTGAAGCTTCAAGTTTCTAGGTCATCGGTTAGTCAAAAATGTATTGCAATATTTGCCCCTAAATTGTAAAAATTAAAACTTGTATACATATTTTGACACAACAGTAGATTATTTTATTTTAAAAACTTTGTTGATATCTATTTAGATTTCTTAATTATGTCAGCCATCTCAAACTCTTAGCCATAGTAACCGCGTCCATGGCCATGATGACCATGATGGCCATGATGACCATGATGACCATGATGTCCGAATCCGCCGTAGCCACCATAACCGCCCCGACCTCCATAACCGCCATATCCACCATATCCTCCGTAGCCTCCGTAACCGCCATATCCACCGTATCCTCCGTAGCCACGTGCTTGCCTTGGGGATTCATTGTCATGCCCTACACCAGCGTCGACATCCAATAGAATTGCTGCCTGATCAGATTTATCAACATTTTCTTCCTCAGCTATTGGAGCTGCGTGTGCAAAATTGAGGCATATAATAAGAGCCACAATCAATATTAAAAGTACAGCACGCATTTTGATTGTTGTAATATATTTACTAAAATAATCTAAAGTGATTACCACACGTCGGAGACTGGTATTGAATTGAATTCCAGTATAATGGCGAGGATCTTTTATACTTGAAAATATTTCATACGATCACTTTAGAATTTTTTCATCTCCTTACACAAACATTTTTTATCAAATGATTTGCAATTCTATGCAGCAAAAAGTGAGAAGATATTTCAGAACATTAGATGATTTAACAGACACCGAAAAAAATGCTTAAATGCTTAATATACTATAAATGTTATAAATTAATAGGCGAAAAGCTATGATGTGAGTACATTAATCACCGCGGGCAACGAACTTGGCAATTTTTGCATTTGTTGATTAATGGTCGGTAAGTGATCTGGGATCAAAAGAGTTTTTTGATCGAGTACTCTGTTTTGCTGTAAATTAAATTGGGGTTTCACGTAAAGAAAGTGAGTTCAATAACACATTACCGCAGTGTGTATATTCATTTATAAATTTAATTACTTTTTTTATTTCATTTTTTCAGCAAAAAATTACCACTGCAAACAAAATTTGTAAAATAAAGAACATCAATTAGACAGAAATGTTTGCACATTAAATAAATTAGTAGCGTTAAAATCAACGTCAGTTTGCAAATCATTTGTTAATTCTTCACTAAAAAAATTATACTCGTATTTGTGACTTTAAAGTTGTATGTACATATATACTTGTGGTCTCTGAGTTACTACTGCGCCACACATTTGGTATAGAATTGCAAATAAATTGTTGTAAAAGCGTGTGTTATAGCTGGTAATATTTATACTATACTTCGCTTTCGCTGTGTGTCTTTAGCAGTAGAGGAATACGATTGAAAGAAAAAAAAAGTAAAAAAAAACATCAAATCTGCAAATGGTTATAAAAATATTTATAACTAGTGAACCCGCTTTGCGTTAAAAATCGAAAATTGAATTTAGCTTTTTAAACAGGTGAAACCCTATGCAAAAACCTCAAATAATATTCCCAACGATTTATCTAAAGCCATCTGAGTGACGAGAGGTCTCGCTTTATGTCGGTTTTCATTTCATCAAATTTCAAATCACTCTGTTCGACTAAAAAGTTCTAACTTCAAAAATTTTCGTCTTATTGCACCTCTATGTTCTTGTGCAATCCCAGTTTAAAAAAAAATAAGTGGCAATCCTAAATAAAAATATTATCAGCCTAAAATTTCTTGAAACTTCTTCGATATTTCATTTATTTTGTATATAAGTAAAGCAAATTCGATATTCCATGCCATCGAAAACCCATTTAAAAATATATTCACACCAAAATAAATTATTTTTAAATCCATTTTAATTGATACCCATATTTTGACAATCCATTTAATTTATTCAACAATTTGAATTAAAATTTTTCAACAGGTGGCAACCCTTTTCTGAGACCCTCAAAAAATTCTAACTGTTCAAACTAAAACTGTCTTAGAATTCGTTTGTTTGATATCTATATTTTAAAATTGCATATAACTTATGTATAATTAAAATAAATTCAACTTCAAAACCCTCTTCAAAATTATTTATATACTAAAATTTTGTTTAATATCTCTCGTCTGACAATGTGATAAATATTTCAAGTAACTTATCAATTAAGTTGAATTTTATTTTTTAAACACGTGGCAACCCTCCGAAATTAAGTCCAGAAGTAAAGATTTTTAAACCCATTTCGGGTAAGAACTATATTTTAGTAATTTATTTAAAGTATTAAATGAATTGAATTTAACTTTTAAACTGGTGCCAGCCCTAAAACACATCAAAAGTATTCTAAATTGTCAAACTAAGGATTTCTTAAAACTCTTTCATTTGATACCGATTTGTAATACTTCACATAAACTGGGTATAAAATTATTTAATTCGACTTCTCAAATAGGTGGCAGCCTCCCTAAAATATTTTCAATGGACTACATTCTTAAACCTCATTCATCAGACACCCACATGATGAGACCTTATTCACTTACCCAATTTCTTTAATTAAAATTTAATTAGATTTTTAAACATGTGGCAGCCCTCCTATACGTAGTTAAGATATAAAGGCCATATTATAAAAATTTATTTAACTTTTTACCAACTTTCAGCCTAATTTCTTAACAGGTGCCAACTTCATTTGATACCTCTTTTTTAAAAATCGAACAAATTATCCAGATCTTAGGGCATTGATTGTTAAATAATTTGAGTTTAATTATTTAACAGGTGCTAACTATTTTCCAAAAATTAAAACTTTATTGCACATCTAGAGCGTGGGGCCTTTAATTTGACCTTTGCTTTTTGAAAATCGAACGAACGGTGCACATCTGATGACAAGAAATCCCTTCCCGTATTAAATATATAGATTTTAGAAAATCGAACGAACGTATGGAGAGGGTGGTGACCTGTTAGAAACCAGGGTTTGAAAATGCTGTAATATGTTTATTTAATTTGCTTTTGCTGTGCTTTGACTTCGGCATGTATGATATCGAAAGCAAAGCAAAAGCAATTCAGAAAAAAACAAATGCTTTGGCTGCCGTTTTGAAAGCAATTTGTGGAAGCACAAAGACAGCGCAGCAGCAGCAAATCAACATCAATTTGCTGCGAAACATCGATTTGGCAGAAACAGAGGACATTATATGTATGCGTGCGCAAATCCACTAGTCGCTTACCCTGATAAGCTTTGCATTGATCGCGGAGTTAATATGTATATACCATGCTGCAAAAGCGTCATGTGCACAACACAGCCAAGCAGATAACAGCACAGCAAAAGCACTATCACAGCAAATCAAAAGCAATAAAATTGTTTAAATAAACTGCCGATAAAAAAACAGAATAACTTTTCAAAGTCACAGCAAAAGCAAAGCAGTTCGAATCAAAATCGAAAATTTCAAAGCTAAGCAAAAGCAAAAATAGTAATGCTGTTGCTGCTTTGCTGACAGTTTTTCAAACCCTGCTAGAAACATCAAATTCCATTGGAACTAAAGTAATTAGTTATTGAAATATATAGGTATCACCATTTGGGAGTCAGACGAAAGAAGTTTAAGAAAGTTTTAGCATGCAAATATTACATAAAGGATTGCCTTTTGTTTGTAAAGTCAAATTTAGTTACATTAAAATAATAATTGTGTCCAATAAAAGGTTTAAGACATCGTATTCGTTATTTTATTACAAATACTTACACTGTCATCCAGAGATTTGTTCTGATTACATTCCTTTTAAATTACTCTACTCTTAAATTAACTAAGGTGCCGGGTTCGAATGCCGGGTTCGAATGCTTGCTTATATAACTTTTTTTTCTAACCACGAAAAAGGCATCTGTGAAGAAAGATGAAAGCGTGTTAAATGAAACATTTCAGAAAAATTGCCAAAAACGTATTCGTTTGAAACAAATTTTCGGTTCTTGTTTGTACATATGTTTCTGCCGCACACTTTGGTGGAAAAACGGATCATCAAAGTATTCGAAAATCGGTAAAAACAAAAATCCGCATTTCATCAACTTTTTTATTTTTTCTGGTTTTAGCTGGCTGGCAATACCTGCCATTTTATTTATAAGACAAAATATATTGGGACCATATAAATACCTACACATACATATTTATATATCGAGCCCTAACCGCAAAAAATTCGTAAGCGACATTTGTTATTTTTCTTTGGATACAGAGTGCATTAAAAAATAAAAATAGAAACAAAAAATGTCAGTTATTTCTTTTTTTTTGCGGTTAGGGCTTGATAAGTAAGTAATGAAATAAATAAGAAAAAAAAATATTGGGAGCGGGAGCGGAGCTTGGAACGAAATAGAATACCGCAGCGATGAAAATAAAAATCTTTGCTCCGAACCCTGGTGAAAACAAACACAGGCAGTCAAATGATAGCATGTATGCTCGCGCTGATTCAGCAATCGCAATAGCCGAGTGAGCAAAGCACTAGAGTGTCGCTCGAGAGATCCGAAATCGAGTGTCCTCGGGTTGCAGATTCTTAGTCTTTACCTTCTTTTTGTTAATTTTTATTTTTACATAATCTTTAGATTTCAATGTTTAAAAACAAACAACAAATTGTTTAAATGAATTTTTATGATATTAAAGTATTTTGGTTCATTTCCTTATGAAATTCTTGTTGAACAAATATGTCCTCGCTTCATTTTCGAGCTTTTTTTGAAACAAAATAGAAAGCAATTATCTTTTCCTCCATATTTCTCTTTTTGTGACCTCCTCAGAGTCAGTTGACAAATAAGTGACTTTTTTTTAGACTAAAGACGCGAGACGCCTACTATGAAAAGTCACAGTTAGTGACTAGAGACTGCTTACTAGATCCCGGGGTTAGACTGCTTTTACTCTTCGAGCCTGGTCATTGCATTTCTGGCTAGCTGACGAATCCATTGTGGAGCTACCATTTCCAAATCCATTCTTATTGCCTGAGATTACTTAAAAGCGTAGCCAATCGCTTTTATATGCTCCTGAATTTTACCATCAGCATAAAGAAAGCAGATTGGTCGAAAGCTAGGAGGATCCCGTGTTGGATTTCCTGGCTTTTTGAGACCAACTTGTGCTGTTTCCGAACCGATGGAAAGAATGGAAAAAGTAACTGCTCAAGTGCCAGTGTTCATTTCCGTATACATAGGCGCGCCTCTGGCTCAAAGAAGATAAGCAATTGGCAAAATTTTTGATTCTCTTCTAAAATCGCCTAATGGTTGTTGTAAGTAAGAAGAAGATTAATTTGGATTTTTAAATATTCGAAATTTATAAACATGGCCATTTGCGAAAATTTATTTCTCGTAGCTAGCGAGTAACACTGTTTGACTTTCAATACAGAATGTGAAACATTAGGCCCACTGCGGCTTAAATCTGTAGCAATAGTGTACATATAAACTATGTATGTATACATGTATCCACATAAATCACACAAACCTACATTACAGCACTGAAAATAAATACCAAAACATAGTCAAATCTAACACTGATCATCAATTTATTTGCAGTTATCAATTTTTCGCCACTTGATTGCATTGTCGGTTTTTTGTAGAATTGGTTATCGGTCGAACTGGAGATAATTTCATTTAATATAATCAAACTACGAATGCATATGACTGCATGTACATACATATGTGGTTGCAGCTACATATGTATGTATATACATATAAACTGGGCATATACAACTCATACGGGATATGCAGTAAATTGCACATACATACATACATATGTATGAATAAGCCCAATGATGCAGCAAGACTGCTGGCTGACGATGATAGGCAACTTTTGTACTTATGTATAAGAACTGACATAAATATAGTATGCATATGTATATGTATTTATGTACATATAGTAAGTTTATCAGTAACAAAAGCGATAAACTACAAATGTCGCTTTTCGCTCCAGCGATTTGATTTCCATTTGCACATTTAGCAATTTGTGATTTGTCGTTTTGTATTGTCATCAATGATGGTCATAGCTGGAGCTAACAAATTTTGACGCTCAAGCCATTCACAAAATGATGACGCTCTAAATTTGGTCAGTCGTTGCACTAACAATAAAACCACATTTTGTTATTTGAGGAATGGCAATATTTAACACAGTTCTTGGAAAATTTTTTCTATTGAAAATTAATATTTAATTAGTGACGCGCCAGCCCCAGTTTTACAAAAGCATCAAAATTGTTACTTCATGAAGTATGGCAAATGTTAAATAAAAATCTATTGAGTTTTTTAGAAAACTACATACACTATTGTCTTGATATTTTTCAATACATTGCAATTTCAGAGGAATAAAATTGCATTTCCTCGAATTGTTGCTATTAAAGGACTCCGCCCGGGTCTTGAAAGCTTGAGTAATTTGCTTAACTTTTTGATAAAATTCTCGGGCGTTTTTCGTAGTCCCCAGCATTTGAAGCTCTATGCACTCTAATACTTTGGCCCCTCTCTTTTCATTGCGGCAAATACGTCTCTCTTCAGCTCCCTATAATGGTTCCACATGGCTCGCGTTTCATCCGACCGCAGCGTGGCCCTGTAGGCGGCATCTTTTTTCTCTGCAGCTTAGTGAGATTCCTCATTTTACCAGTTGTTCTTTAGCCCACGCCTCCACCTTCTATAGATTCGGTTAAAAAAGCTGTGTTAAGACAGAAATGTCAGGTGGAGACCGCAAATTTCCACTGTTAAACCATATCTGTCTTGTCGAATTTCTTACCATCGCTGTCTTAACATCAGTTTTCAATTCCTTGTTTGCCAACTCAGTTTTCATTTTACCGCCCCATCTACATTAGGTACAGATCAATCTGATGGGTTTGATGCCATTTTAAAAGTGATATATTACGACAGCAAGGCTATACATCCACTATCACACCATGGATTAATCTTTTTACTAAAATTACCTTAACTGGGCGGCCAAACCCTTCTATTGCCGTTCAATTGTTTTTTCAGGAGTCCAGGGCCCAGGTATGTACAGTGGGGGGCAAAAAATAGGGATGCTGCATTTTAAAAAGGTTTCTTAATTTAAGGTTTATTATTCTTTTAGGAAAGTATAGCTCACTGTCTAATAAATACCATTTAACCCTGAATTTAAAGTTTTGTACAAAACATATGTATGTATGTTTGAATTTTTTTTTTATATGGAAGGAGTGAGCGACAACGTCGGCAAAAAAAAAATATTACCAAAAATCAACTGTAAGTGCAATCTTCTTCAAACTTGGACTTAATTGGAGTATAAACCTGCATACCAATCTTTTTTTTTAATTTTTCAAACTCAAATTGAAAGTTTTGATGAAAATTTTTTTTATGAAATTCGTCAAATTTTTATAAATCTTGCGCAAAGATTGA